>NC_068423.1:33195756-33300756 GCF_023373465.1 Oncorhynchus keta | reverse complement strand
TACTCTCTCTCTCTACTCTCTCTCTCTACTCTCTCTCTCTACTCTCTCTCTCTCTCTCTCTCTCTACTCTCTCTCTCTCTCTCTCTCTCTCTCTCTCTCTCTCTCTCTCTCTCTCTCTCTCTCTCTCTCTCTCTCTCTCTCTCTCTCTCTACTCTCTCTCTCTACTCTCTCTCTCTCTCTCTCTACTCTCTCTCTCTACTCTCTCTCTCTCTCTCTCTCTACTCTCTCTCTCTCTTCTCTCTCTCTCTCTCTCTACTCTCTCTACTCTCTCTACTCTCTCTCTCTCTCTCTCTCTCTCTCTCTCTCTCTCTCTCTCTCTACTCTCTCTACTCTCTCTACTCTCTCTCTCTCTCTCTCTCTACTCTCTCTACTCTCTCTCTCTCTACTCTCTCTCTCTCTACTCTCTCTACTCTCTCTCTCTCTCTCTCTCTCTCTCTCTCTCTACTCTCTCTACTCTCTCTCTCTACTCTCTCTACTCTCTCTCTCTACTCTCTCTACTCTCTACTCTCTCTCTCTCTACTCTCTCTACTCTCTCTACTCTCTCTACTCTCTCTACTCTCTCTCTCTACTCTCTCTACTCTCTCTACTCTCTCTCTCTCTTCTCTCTCTACCTGACAGATTATCTATGGGATATATGTGTGCAGCGCTCGTGTGATAAATAATCGACACAACGAACAGCTTCGGGGATCCATCATTTAAGATTTTTTTATAAAAAAAATAAAAAAAATGTAGCCTGAATTAAAAAGAGCCTTACTACAATATATATATTTTTTCAATTTCCCAAGCGGGCCACTGACGGGGATCATCGACTGGCCCGGAGAGTTTCCAAAAACTGGTTTATTTTTGGTCAATTGATGCAAAAATAAAAATGTTAAACTAACGTGAACAAGTACATTTATTTTCACTGCCAATTAAACATGTGTCACGCTGCCACGTAAAGCGGTCGTAAATGTGATTGTTTTGGTTGGAGTATTGAACCCTGTGGTATGTCATACTCATACTTTGATAAACTTACCTTGTAGAAGAGAACATCTCCTTGAAAAGTTTCACAAGAGAGCTCTCTTTTTGAGCCCATTCAGCATCGTTCACAGCCTCTTTAACCTTAGCCCCACCCATCTTAGCCTCTTAAACCTTAGCCCCACCCATCTTATCCTCTTAAACCTTAGCCCCACCCATCTTATCCTCTTAAACCTTAGCCCCACCCATCTTATCCTCTTAAACCTTAGCCCCACCCATCTTATCCTCTTAAACCTTAGCCCCACCCATCTTATCCTCTTAAACCTTAGCCCCACCCATCTTAGCCTCTTAAACCTTAGCCCCACCCATCTTATCCTCTTAAACCTTAGCCCAACCCATCTTATCCTCTTAAACCTTAGCCCCACCCATCTTATCCTCTTAAACCTTAGCCCCACCCATCTTATCCTCTTAAACCTTAGCCCCACCCATCTTATCCTCTTAAACCTTAGCCCCACCCATCTTATTCTCTTAAACCTTAGCCCCACCCATCTTATTCTCTTAAACCTTAGCCCCACCCATCTTATCCTCTTAAACCTTAGCCCCACCCATCTTATCCTCTTAAACCTTAGCCCCACCCATCTTATCCTCTTAAACCTTAGCCCCACCCATCTTATCCTCTTAAACCTTAGCCCCACCCATCTTATCCTCTTAAACCTTAGCCCAACCCATCTTATCCTCTTAAACCTTAGCCCCACCCATCTTATCCTCTTAAACCTTAGCCCCACCCATCTTATCCTCTTAAACCTTAGCCCCACCCATCTTATCCTCTTAAACCTTAGCCCCACCCATCTTATTCTCTTAAACCTTAGCCCCACCCATCTTATTCTCTTAAACCTTAGCCCCACCCATCGTAGCCTCTTAAACCTTAGCCCCACCCATCTTAGCCTCTTAAACCTTAGCCCCACCCATCTTATACTCTTAAACCTTAGCCCCACCCATCTTATCCTCTTAAACCTTAGCCCCACCCATCTTAGCACAAAGCACTTCTACATCTGTGGTGGAAGGTAACAGAACTAGAGCAGTGTTGGTCAGACCAGGAGACATACCATCTGTGGTGGAAGGTAACAGAACTAGAGCAGTGTTGGTCAGACCAGGAGACATACCATCTGTGGTGGAAGGTAACAGAACTAGAGCAGTGTTGGTCAGACCAAGAGACATACCATCTGTGGTGGAAGGTAACAGAACTAGAGCAGTGTTGGTCAGACCAGGAGACATACCATCTGTGGTGGAAGGTAACAGAACTAGAGCAGTGTTGGTCAGACCAGGAGACATAACATCTGTGGTGGAAGGTAACAGAACTAGAGCAGTGTTGGTCAGACCAGGAGACATAAACATCTGTGGTGGAAGGTAACAGAACTAGAGCAGTGTTGGTCAGACCAGGAGACAGCCATCTGTGGTGAACTAGAGCAGTGTAACAGAACCCCATCTGAGCAGTGTTGGTCAGACCAGGAGACATACCATCTGATGGTGAAGGTAACAGAACTAGAGCAGTGTTGGTCAGACCAGGAGACATACCATCTGTGGTGGAAGGTAACAGAACTAGAGCAGTGTTGGTCAGACCAGGAGACATACCATCTGAAGGTGAACTAGAGCAGTGTTGGTCAGACCAGGAGACATACCATCTGTAAACAGAACTAGAGCAGTGTTGGTCAGACCAGGAGACATACCATCTGTGGTGGAAGGTAACAGAACTAGAGCAGTGTTGGTCAGACCAGGAGACATACCATCTGTGGTGGAAGGTAACAGAACTAGAGCAGTGTTGGTCAGACCAGGAGACATACCCATCTGTGGTAACAGAACTAGAGCAGTGTTGGTCAGACAGGAGACATACCATCTGTGGTGGAAGGTAACAGAACTAGAGCAGTGTTGGTCAGACCAGGAGACATACCATCTGTGGTGGAAGGTAACAGAACTAGAGCAGTGTTGGTCAGACCAGGAGACATAACATCTGTGGTGGAAGGTAACAGAACTAGAGCAGTGTTGGTCAGACCAGGAGACATACCATCTGTGGTGGAAGGTAACAGAACTAGAGCAGTGTTGGTCAGACCAGGAGACATACCATCTGTGAACTAGTGGAGACATACCATCTGGTAACAGAACTAGAGCAGTGTTGGTCAGACCAGGAGACATACCCATCTGAGGTAACAGAACTAGAGCAGTGTTGGTCAGACCAGGAGACATACCATCTGTGGTGGAAGGTAACAGAACTAGAGCAGTGTTGGTCAGACCAGGAGACATACCATCTGTGGTGGAAGGTAGTGTTGGTCAGACCAGAACATACCATCTGAGCAGTGTGTGGTCAGACCAGGAGACATACCATCTGTGGTGGAAGGTAACAGAACTAGAGCAGTGTTGGTCAGACCAGGAGACATCCCATCTGTACCATCTGTGGTGGAAGGTAACAGAACTAGAGCAGTGTTGGTCAGACCAGGAGACATACCATCTGTGGTGGAAGGTAACAGAACTAGAGCAGTGTTGGTCAGACCAGGAGACATACCATCTGTGGTGGAAGGTAACAGAACTAGAGCAGTGTTGGTCAGACCAGGAGACATACCATCTGTGGTGGAAGGTAACAGAACTAGAGCAGTGTTGGTCAGACCAGGAGACATACCATCTGTGGTGGAAGGTAACAGAACTAGAGCAGTGTTGGTCAGACCAGGAGACATACCATCTGTGGTGGAAGGTAACAGAACTAGAGCAGTGTTGGTCAGACCAGGAGACATACCATCTGTGGTGGAAGGTAACAGAACTAGAGCAGTGTTGGTCAGACCAGGAGACATACCATCTGTGGTGGAAGGTAACAGAACTAGAGCAGTGTTGGTCAGACCAGGAGACATACCATCTGTGGTGGAAGGTAACAGAACTAGAGCAGTGTTGGTCAGACCAGGAGACATACCATCTGTGGTGGAAGGTAACAGAACTAGAGCAGTGTTGGTCAGACCAGGAGACATACCATCTGTGGTGGAAGGTAACAGAACTAGAGCAGTGTTGGTCAGACCAGGAGACAGCCCATCTGTGGTGGAAGGTAACAGAACTAGAGCAGTGTTGGTCAGACCAGGAGACATACCATCTGATGTGAAAGGTAACAGAACTAGAGCAGTGTTGGTCAGACCAGGAGACATACCATCTGTGGTGGAAGGTAACAGAACTAGAGCAGTGTTGGTCAGACCAGGAGACATACCATCTGATGTGAAAGGTAACAGAACTAGTGTTGGTCAGACCAGAGACATACCATCTGAGGTGGAAGGTAACAGAACTAGTGTTGGTCAGACCAGGAGACATACCATCTGTGGTGGAAGGTAACAGAACTAGAGCAGTGTTGGTCAGACCAGGAGACATACCATCTGTGGTGGAAGGTAACAGAACTAGAGCAGTGTTGGTCAGACCAGGAGACATACCATCTGTGGTGGAAGGTAACAGAACTAGAGCAGTGTTGGTCAGACCAGGAGACATACCATCTGTGGTGGAAGGTAACAGAACTAGAGCAGTGTTGGTCAGACCAGGAGACATACCATCTGTGGTGGAAGGTAACAGAACTAGAGCAGTGTTGGTCAGACCAGGAGACATACCATCTGTGGTGGAAGGTAACAGAACTAGAGCAGTGTTGGTCAGACCAGGAGACATACCATCTGTGGTGGAAGGTAGACCAGAGACATACCATCTGAGAGCAGTGTTGGTCAGACCAGGAGACATACCATCTGTGGTGGAAGGTAACAGAACTAGAGCAGTGTTGGTCAGACCAGGAGACATACCATCTGTGGTGGAAGGTAACAGAACTAGAGCAGTGTTGGTCAGACACCATCTGAGGTGGAACAGAACTAGAGCAGTGTTGGTCAGACCAGGAGACATACCATCTGTGGTGGAAGGTAACAGAACTAGAGCAGTGTTGGTCAGACCAGGAGACATACCATCTGTGGTGGAAGGTAACAGAACTAGAGCAGTGTTGGTCAGACCAGAGACATACCATCTGGGTAACAGAACTAGAGCAGTGTTGGTCAGACCAGGAGACATACCATCTGTGGTCTGAGCAGTGGTGGAAAGGTAACAGAACTAGAGCAGTGTTGGTCAGACCAGGAGACATACCATCTGTGGTGGAAGGTAACAGAACTAGAGCAGTGTTGGTCAGACCAGGAGACATACCATCTGTGGTGGAAGGTAACAGAACTAGAGCAGTGTTGGTCAGACCAGGAGACATACCATCTGTGGTGGAAGGTAACAGAACTAGAGCAGTGTTGGTCAGACCAGGAGACATAACATCTGTGGTGGAAGGTAACAGAACTAGAGCAGTGTTGGTCAGACCAGGAGACATACCATCTGTGGTGGAAGGTAACAGAACTAGAGCAGTGTTGGTCAGACCAGGAGACATACCATCTGTGTTGGAAGGTAACAGAACTAGAGCAGTGTTGGTCAGACCAGGAGACATAACATCTGTGGTGGAAGGTAACAGAACTAGAGCAGTGTTGGTCAGACCAGGAGACATACCATCTGTGTTGGAAGGTAACAGAACTAGAGCAGTGTTGGTCAGACCAGGAGACATAACATCTGTGGTGGAAGGTAACAGAACTAGAGCAGTGTTGGTCAGACCAGGAGACATCCCATCTGAGGTAACAGAACTAGAGCAGTGTTGGTCAGACCAGGAGACATCCCATCTGAGGTAACAGAACTAGAGCAGTGTTGGTCAGACCAGGAGACAGCCCATCTGTGGTGGAAGGTAACAGAACGAGAGCAGTGTTGGTCAGACCAGGAGACATACCATCTGTGGTGGAAGGTAACAGAACTAGAGCAGTGTTGGTCAGACCAGGAGACATCCCATCTGAGGTAACAGAACTAGAGCAGTGTTGGTCAGACCAGGAGACATACCATCTGTGTTGGAAGGTAACAGAACTAGAGCAGTGTTGGTCAGACCAGGAGACATAAGCAAAGAGAAACGACAGTCCATCGTTACTTTAAGATGTGAAGGTCAGTCAATGCGGAAAATGTCAAGAACTTCGAAAGTTTCTTCAATTGCAGTCGCAAAAACCATCAAGCGCTGTGATGAAACTGGCTCTCATGAGGACTGCCACAGGAAAGGAAGACCCAGAGTTACCTCTGCTGCAGAGGATAAGTTCATTAGAGAGTTAACTGGCTCTCATATGAGGACCACCACAGGAAAGGAAAACCCAGAGTTACCTCTGCTGCAGAGGATAAGTTCATTAGAGAGTTAACTGGCTCTCATGAGGACCGCCACAGGAAAGGAAGACCCAGAATTACCTCTGCTGCAGAGGATCAGTTCATTAGAGAGTTAACTGGCTCTCATGAGGACCACCACAGGAAAGGAAGACCCAGAGTTACCCCTGCTGCAGAGGATAAGTTCATTAGAGAGTTAACTGGCTCTCATATGAGGACCACCACAGGAAAGGAAGACCCAGAATTACCTCTGCTGCAGAGGATAAGTTCATTAGAGAGTTAACTGGCTCTCATGAGGACCGCCACAGGAAAGGAAGACCCAGAGTTACCTCTGCTGCAGAGGATAAGTTCATTAGAGAGTTAACTGGCTCTCATGAGGACCACCACAGGAAAGGAAGACCCAGAGTTACCTCTGCTGTAGAGGATAAGTTCATTAGAGAGTTAACTGGCTCTCATGAGGACCACCACAGGAAAGGAAAACCCAGAGTTACCTCTGCTGCAGAGGATAAGTTCATTAGAGAGTTAACTGGCTCTCATGAGGACCACCACAGGAAAGGAAGACCCAGAGTTACCTCTGCTGTAGAGGATAAGTTCATTAGAGAGTTAACTGGCTCTCATGAGGACCACCACAGGAAAGGAAAACCCAGAGTTACCTCTGCTGCAGAGGATAAGTTCATTAGAGAGTTAACTGGCTCTCATATGAGGACCACCACAGGAAAGGAAGACCCAGAGTTACCTCTGCTGCAGAGGATAAGTTCATTAGAGAGTTAACTGGCTCTCATATGAGGACCACCACAGGAAAGGAAGACCCAGAATTACCTCTGCTGCAGAGGATAAGTTCATTAGAGAGTTAACTGGCTCTCATGAGGACCACCACAGGAAAGGAAGACCCAGAGTTACCTCTGCTGTAGAGGATAAGTTCATTAGAGAGTTAACTGGCTCTCATGAGGACCACCACAGGAAAGGAAAACCCAGAGTTACCTCTGCTGCAGAGGATAAGTTCATTAGAGAGTTAACTGGCTCTCATATGAGGACCACCACAGGAAAGGAAGACCCAGAGTTACCTCTGCTGCAGAGGATAAGTTCATTAGAGAGTGAACTGGCTCTCATATGAGGACCACCACAGGAAAGGAAGACCCAGAATTACCTCTGCTGCAGAGGATAAGTTCATTAGAGAGTTAACTGGCTCTCATGAGGACCACCACAGGAAAGGAAGACCCAGAATTACCTCTGCTGCAGAGGATAAGTTCATCAGAGAGTTAACTGGCTCTCATGAGGACCACCACAGGAAAGGAAGAACCAGAGTTACCTCTGCTGCAGAGGATAAGTTCCTTAGAGTTACCAGCCTCAGAAATTGCAGCTCAAAAAAATGCTTCACAGAGTTCAAGTAACAGACACATCTCAACATCAACTGTGTAATGAAGCCTGCTGACCCTGTAGACTGTAGATGGCTGTAATGAAGCCTGCTGACCCTGTAGACTGTAGATGGCTGTAATGAAGCCTGCTGACCCTGTAGACTGTATAATGGTGTAATGAAGCCTGCTGACCCTGTAGACTGTATAATGGTGTAATGAAGCCTGCTGACCCTGTAGACTGTATAATGGTGTAATGAAGCCTGCTGACCCTGTAGACTGTATAATGGTGTAATAAAGCCTGCTGACCCTGTAGACTGTATAATGGTGTAATGAAGCCTGCTGACCCTGTAGACTGTATAATGGTGTAATGAAGCCTGCTGACTCTGTAGACTGTATAACGGTGTAATGAAGCCTGCTGACCCTGTAGACTGTAGATGGCTGTAATGAAGCCTGCTGACCCTGTAGACTGTAGATGGCTGTAATTGAAGCCTGCTGACCCTGTAGATTGTATAATGGTGTAATGAAGCCTGCTGACCCTGTAGACTGTATAACGGTGTAATGAAGCCTGGTGACCCTGTAGACTGTAGATTGTATAATGGTGTAATGAAGCCTGCTGACCCTGTAGACTGTAGATTGTATAATGGTGTAATGAAGCCTGCTGACCCTGTAGACTGTATAACGGCGTAATGAAGCCTGCTGACCCTGTAGACTGTAGATTGTATAATGGTGTAATGAAGCCTGCTGACCCTGTAGACTGTAGATTGTATAATGGTGTAATGAAGCCTGCTGACCCTGTAGACTGTAGATTGTATAATGGTGTAATGAAGCCTGCTGACTCTGTAGACTGCAGATGGCTTTAATAAAGCCTGCTGACCCTGTAGACTGTAGATTGCTGTAATGAAGCCTGCTGACCCTGTAGACTGTAGATGGCTGTAATGAAGCCTGCTGACTCTGTAGACTGTATAACGGTGTAATGAAGCCTGCTGACCCTGTAGACTGTAGATGGCTGTAATGAAGCCTGCTGACCCTGTAGACTGTAGATGGCTGTAATGAAGCCTGCTGACCCTGTAGACTGTATAATGGTGTAATGAAGCCTGATGACCCTGTAGACTGTAGATGGCTGTAATGAAGCCTGCTGACCCTGTAGACTGTAGATGGCTGTAATGAAGCCTGCTGACCCTGTAGACTGTATAATGGTGTAATGAAGCCTGATGACCCTGTAGACTGTAGATGGCTGTAATTGAAGCCTGCTGACCCTGTAGACTGTATAATGGTGTAATGAAGCCTGCTGACCCTGTAGACTGTATAATGGTGTAATGAAGCCTGCTGACCCTGTAGACTGTAGATTGTATAATGGTGTAATAAAGCCTGCTGACCCTATAGACTGTATAATGGTGTAATGAAGCCTGCTGACCCTGTAGACTGTATAATGGTGTAATGAAGCCTGCTGACCCTGTAGACTGTAGATTGTATAATGGTGTAATGAAGCCTGCTTACCCTGTAGACTGTATAATGGTGTAATAAAGCCTGCTGACCCTGTAGACTGTATAATGGTGTAATAAAGCCTGCTGACCCTGTAGACTGTATAATGGTGTAATGAAGCCTGCTGACCCTGTAGACTGTATAATGGTGTAAAGAAGCCTGCTGACCCTGTAGACTGTAGATTGTATAATGGTGTAATGAAGCCTGCTTACCCTGTAGACTGTATAACGGTGTAATGAAGCCTGCTGACCCTGTAGACTGTAGATTGTATAATGGTGTAATGAAGCCTGCTGACCCTGTAGACTGTAGATTGTATAATGGTGTAATGAAGCCTGCTGACCCTGTAGACTGTAGATTGTATAATGGTGTAATGAAGCCTGCTGACTCTGTAGACTGCAGATGGCTTTAATAAAGCCTGCTGACCCTGTAGACTGTAGATTGCTGTAATGAAGCCTGCTGACCCTGTAGACTGTAGATGGCTGTAATGAAGCCTGCTGACTCTGTAGACTGTATAACGGTGTAATGAAGCCTGCTGACCCTGTAGACTGTAGATGGCTGTAATGAAGCCTGCTGACCCTGTAGACTGTAGATGGCTGTAATGAAGCCTGCTGACCCTGTAGACTGTAGATGGCTGTAATGAAGCCTGCTGACCCTGTAGACTGTAGATGGCTGTAATGAAGCCTGCTGACCCTGTAGACTGTATAACGGTATAATGAAGCCTGCTGACCCTGTAGACTGTATAACGGTGTCATGGATGAAGAGAAGGAGAACATAGGGATACATGGCTGTATCTGGGGATTCCTACGGTGGCTGTTTTCACTTTCTTCTGACCTTCTCCGAGTCCTCGCTCGTTGCCCCAAGTCCTCGCTCGGTGCCCCGAGTCCACGCTCGTTGCCCCGAGTCCTCGCTCGTTGCCCCGAGTCCTCGCTCCTTGACCTCGCTCGTTGCCCCGAGTCCTCGCTCGTTGCCCCGAGTCCTCGCTCGTTGCCCCGAGTCCTCGCTCGTTGACCCGAGTCCTCGCTCGTTGCCCCGAGTCCTCGCTCGTTGCCCCGAGTCCTCGCCCGTTGAGTCTAGTCCTCGCTCGTTGCCCCGAGTCCTCGCTCGTTGACTCGAGTCCTCGCTCGTTGACCCGAGTCCTCGCTCGTTGCCCCGAGTCCTAGCTCGTTGCCCCGAGTCCTCGCTCGTTGACCCGAGTCCTCGCTCGTTGCCCCGAGTCCTCGCTCGTTGCCCCGAGTCCTCGCTCGTTGCCCCGAGTCCTCGCCCGTTGAGTCTAGTCCTCGCTCGTTGCCCCGAGTCCTCACTCGTTGACCCGAGTCCTCGCTCGTTGCCCCGAGTCCTAGCTCGTTGCCCCGAGTCCTCGCTCGTTGACCCGAGTCCTCGCTCGTTGCCCCGAGTCCTCGCTCGTTGCCCCGAGTCCTCGCTCGTTGCCCCGAGTCCTCGCTCGTTGACCCGAGTCCTCGCTCGTTGACCCGAGTCCTCGCTCGTTGACCCGAGTCCTCGCTCGTTGCCCCGAGTCCTCGCTCGTTGACCCGAGTCCTCGCTCGTTGACCCGACTCCCTACTATTATCCCTGATTTGTGTTAAACTTTTGTTTATCATTGACATGTCCGTCATTTATCAGACACTATTATCCAGAGTCACATCTCAGTTATAGTATGAACATCAATAAAGTAGCCATCAGCTGTTAGTAATAAAAGACAAATGAGAATGTAAGTTTCTTGGTGTTAAGATAGTCATTATATATCTGTGGTATTATTCACTCACTGCTCTGAACTCATTTGAATCTCTTGTTCGTCTTCACTAATCTGTGTGGCATTATTGACTCCCTTCCACTCCGTGTCCCCTCCCTCCCCTCTCTCTCTCTGTCTAGACTCCGGAGGAGCCGCCCTACCTGACAGTGGGCACTGATGTCAGCGCCAAGTACAGAGGTGCTTTCTGTGAGGCCAAGATCAAGACTGCCAAGAGACTGGTCAAGGCCAAGGTAATACACTGTTTAACACTGTTAATGGCCTAGTGGTAGTGCTGTTGGTAATACAATATAATGATCTATTAAACTGTTGATGAAGTTGTAGCTGTTTAACCAGGGAACTGGTTAATGGTAGGTAATTAGTAACTTGGTAACTTGGTCTAGTTTGGATAAAACAAACTGTGTGTGACTGCTGAAAGGTTTGGTCAATGAGAGATTAGCCTTGTCAGAGGTTCTGATCCCTTCTTACGGTGCCGTCACCTCCATCTACTGTCGTCTATCTCCCTTACGGTGCCGTCACCTCCATCTACTGTCGTCTCTCTCCCTTACGGTGCCGTCACCTCCATCTACTGTCGTCTCTCTCCCTTACGGTGCCGTCACCTCCATCTACTGTCGTCTCTCTCTCCCTTACGGTGCTGTCACCTCCATCTACTGTCGTCTCTCTCCCTTGCGGTGCCGTCACCTCCATCTACTGTCGTCTCTCTCTCCCTTACGGTGCCGTCACCTCCATCTACTGTCGTCTCTCTCCCTTACGGTGTCGTCACCTCCATCTACTGTCGTCTCTCTCCCTTACGGTGCCGTCACCTCCATCTACTGTCGTCTCTCTCTCCCTTACGGTGCCGTCACCTCCATCTACTGTCGTCTCTCTCCCTTACGGTGCCGTCACCTCCATCTACTGTCGTCTCTCTCCCTTACGGTGCCGTCACCTCCATCTACTGTCGTCTCTCTCTCCCTTACGGTGCCGTCACCTCCATCTACTGTCGTCTCTCTCTCCCTTACGGTGCCGTCACCTCCATCTACTGTCGTCTCTCTCTCCCTTACGGTGCCGTCACCTCCATCTACTGTCGTCTCTCTCCCTTACGGTGTCGTCACCTCCATCTACTGTCGTCTCTCTCCCTTACGGTGCCGTCACCTCCATCTACTGGCGTCTCTCTCCCTTACGGTGTCGTCACCTCCGTCTACTGTCGTCTCTCTCCCTTACGGTGCCGTCACCTCCATCTACTGGCGCCTCTCTCCCTTACGGTGTCGTCACCTCCGTCTACTGTCGTCTCTCTCCCTTACGGTGCCGTCACCTCCATCTACTGTCGTCTCTCTCTCCCTTACGGTGTCGTCACCTCCATCTACTGTCGTCTCTCTCTCCCTTACGGTGTCGTCACCTCCATCTACTGTCGTCTCTCTCCCTTACGATGCCGTCACCTCCATCTACTGTCGTCTCTCTCCCTTACGGTGCCGTCACCTCCATCTACTGTCGTCTCTCTCTCCCTTACGGTGCTGTCACCTCCATCTACTGTCGTCTCTCTCCCTTGCGGTGCCGTCACCTCCATCTACTGTCGTCTCTCTCTCCCTTACGGTGCCGTCACCTCCATCTACTGTCGTCTCTCTCCCCTTACGGTGTCGTCACCTCCATCTACTGTCGTCTCTCTCCTTACGGTGCCGTCACCTCCATCTACTGTCGTCTCTCTCCCTTACGGTGCCGTCACCTCCATCTACTGTCGTCTCTCTCTCCTTACGGTGCCGTCACCTCCATCTACTGTCGTCTCTCTCCCTTACCCGTCACCTCCATCTACTGTCGTCTCTCTCTCCCCCTCGGTGCCGTCACCTCCATCTACTGTCGTCTCTCTCTCCCTTACGGTGCCGTCACCTCCATCTACTGTCGTCTCTCTCTCCCTTACAGTGCCGTCACCTCCATCTACTGTCGTCTCTCTCCCTTACGGTGTCGTCACCTCCATCTACTGTCGTCTCTCTCCCTTACGGTGCCGTCACCTCCATCTACTGTCGTCTCTCTCTCCCTTACGGTGTCGTCACCTCCATCTACTGTCGTCTCTCCCCCTTACGGTGCCGTCACCTCCATCTACTGGCGCTCTCTCTCCCTTACGGTGTCGTCACCTCCATCTACTGTCGTCTCTCTCCCCTTACGGTGCCGTCACCTCCATCTACTGTCGTCTCTCTCTCCCTTACGGTGTCGTCACCTCCATCTACTGTCGTCTCTCTCTCCCTTACGGTGTCGTCACCTCCATCTACTGTCGTCTCTCTCCCTTACGATGCCGTCACCTCCATCTACTGTCGTCTCTCTCCCTTACGGTGCCGTCACCTCCATCTACTGTCGTCTCTCTCTCCCTTACGGTGCCGTCACCTCCATCTACTGTCGTCTCTCTCTCCCTTACGGTGTCGTCACCTCCATCTACTGTCGTCTCTCTCTCCCTTACGGTGTCGTCACCTCCATCTACTGTCGTCTCTCTCTCCCTTACGGTGCCGTCACCTCCATCTACTGTCGTCTCTCTCCCTTACGGTGCCGTCACCTCCATCTACTGTCGTCTCTCTCTCCCTTACGGTGTCGTCACCTCCATCTACTGTCGTCTCTCTCCCTTACGATGCCGTCACCTCCATCTACTGTCGTCTCTCTCCCTTACGGTGCCGTCACCTCCATCTACTGTCGTCTCTCTCTCCCTTACGGTGCCGTCACCTCCATCTACTGTCGTCTCTCTCCCTTACGGTGTCGTCACCTCCATCTACTGTCGTCTCTCTCCCCTTACGGTGTCATCACCTCCATCTACTCGTCTCTCTCCCTTACGGTGCCGTCACCTCCATCTACTGTCGTCTCTCTCCTTACGGTGCCGTCACCTCCATCTACTGTCGTCTCTCTCTCCCTTACGGTGCCGTCACCTCCATCTACTGTCGTCTCTCTCTCCATTACGGTGCCGTCACCTCCATCTACTGTCGTCTCTCTCTCCCTTACGGTGTCGTCACCTCCATCTACTGTCGTCTCTCTCTCCCTTACGGTGCCGTCACCTCCATCTACTGTCGTCTCTCTCTCCCTTACGGTGCCGTCACCTCCATCTACTGTCGTCTCTCTCCCCTTACGGTGTCGTCACCTCCATCTACTGTCGTCTCTCTCCCTTACGGTGTCGTCACCTCCATCTACTGTCGTCTCTCTCCCTTACGGTGTCGTCACCTCCATCTACTGTCGTCTCTCTCCCTTACGGTGTCGTCACCTCCATCTACTGTCGTCTCTCTCTCCCTTACGGTGCCGTCACCTCCATCTACTGTCGTCTCTCTCTCCCTTACGGTGTCGTCACCTCCATCTACTGTCGTCTCTCTCCCTTACGGTGCCGTCACCTCCATCTACTGTCGTCTCTCTCTCCCTTACGGTGCCGTCACCTCCATCTACTGTCGTCTCTCTCTCCCTTACGGTGTCGTCACCTCCTTCTACTGTCGTCTCTCTCTCCCTTACGGTGTCGTCACCTCCTTCTACTGTCGTCTCTCTCTCCCTTACGGTGTCATCACCTCCATCTACTGTCGTCTCTCTCTCCCTTACGGTGTCATCACCTCCATCTACTGTCGTCTCTCTCTCCTCGGTGTCCACCTCCATCTACTGTCGGTGCCGTCACCTCCATCTACTGTCGTCTCTCTCTCCCTTACGGTGCCGTCACCTCCATCTACTGTCGTCTCTCTCTCCCTTACGGTGCCGTCACCTCCATCTACTGTCGTCTCTCTCCCTTACGGTGTCGTCACCTCCATCTACTGTCGTCTCTCTCCCTTACGGTGTCGTCACCTCCATCTACTGTCGTCTCTCTCTCCCTTACGGTGCCGTCACCTCCATCTACTGTCGTCTCTCTCTCCCTTACGGTGTCGTCACCTCCATCTACTGTCGTCTCTCTCTCCCTTACGGTGCCGTCACCTCCATCTACTGTCGTCTCTCTCTCCCTTACGGTGTCGTCACCTCCATCTACTGTCGTCTCTCTCTCTCACCCATCTACTGTCGTCTCTCTCCTTACGGTCACCTCCATCTACTGTCGTCTCTCTCCCCTTACGGTGTCGTCACTACTGTCGTCCATCTACTGCCGTCACCTCCATCTCTGTCGTCTCCTTACGGTGTCGTCACCTCCATCTACTGTCGTCTCTTTCTCCCTTACGGTGTCGTCACCTCCATCTACTGTCGTCTCTCTCTCCCTTACGGTGTCGTCACCTCCATCTACTGTCGTCTCTCTCTCCCTTACGGTGTCGTCACCTCCTTCTACTGTCGTCTCTCTCCCTTACGGTGTCGTCACCTCCATCTACTGTCGTCTCTCTCTCCCTTACGGTGCCGTCACCTCCATCTACTGTCGTCTCTCTCTCCCTTACGGTGTCGTCACCTCCATCTACTGTCGTCTCTCTCCCTTACGGTGCCGTCACCTCCATCTACTGTCGTCTCTCTCTCCCTTACGGTGTCGTCACCTCCATCTACTGTCGTCTCTCTCTCCATTACGGTGCCGTCACCTCCATCTACTGTCGTCTCTCTCCCTTACGGTGTCGTCACCTCCATCTACTGTCGTCTCTCTCCCTTACGGTGCCGTCACCTCCATCTACTGTCGTCTCTCTCCCTTACGGTGCCGTCACCTCCATCTACTGTCGTCTCTCTCTCCCTTACGGTGTCGTCACCTCCATCTACTGTCGTCTCTCTCCCTTACGGTGTCGTCACCTCCATCTACTGTCGTCTCTCTCTCCCTTACGGTGTCGTCACCTCCGTCTACTGTCGTCTCTCTCTCCCTTACGGTGTCGTCACCTCCATCTACTGTCGTCTCTCTCTCCCTTACGGTGCCGTCACCTCCATCTACTGTCGTCTCTCTCTCCCTTACGGTGCCGTCACCTCCATCTACTGTCGTCTCTCTCTCCCTTACGGTGCCGTCACCTCCATCTACTGTCGTCTCTCTCTCCCTTACGGTGCCGTCACCTCCATCTACTGTCGTCTCTCTCTCCCTTACGGTGTCGTCACCTCCGTCTACTGTCGTCTCTCTCTCCCTTACGGTGTCGTCACCTCCGTCTACTGTCGTCTCTCTCTCCCTTACGGTGTCATCACCTCCGTCTACTGTCGTCTCTCTCTCCCTTACGGTGTCATCACCTCCGTCTACTGTCGTCTCTCTCTCCCTTACGGTGTCGTCACCTCCATCTACTGTCGTCTCTCTCCCTTACGGTGCCGTCACCTCCATCTACTGTCGTCTCTCTCTCCCTTACGGTGCCGTCACCTTCATCTACTGTCGTCTCTCTCTCCCTTACGGTGCCGTCACCTCCATCTACTGTCGTCTCTCTCTCCCTTACGGTGTCGTCACCTCCATCTACTGTCGTCTCTCTCTCCCTTACGGTGTCGTCACCTCCATCTACTGTCGTCTCTCTCTCCCTTACGGTGCCGTCACCTCCATCTACTGTCGTCTCTCTCTCCCTTACGGTGCCGTCACCTCCATCTACTGTCGTCTCTCTCTCCCTTACGGTGCCGTCACCTCCATCTACTGTCGTCTCTCTCCCTTACGGTGTCGTCACCTCCATCTACTGTCGTCTCTCTCCCTTACGGTGTCGTCACCTCCATCTACTGTCGTCTCTCTCTCCCTTACGGTGCCGTCACCTCCATCTACTGTCGTCTCTCTCTCCCTTACGGTGTCGTCACCTCCATCTACTGTCGTCTCTCTCCCTTACGGTGCCGTCACCTCCATCTACTGTCGTCTCTCTCCCTTACGGTGCCGTCACCTCCATCTACTGTCGTCTCTCTCCCTTACGGTGTCGTCACCTCCATCTACTGTCGTCTCTCTCTCCCTTACGGTGCCGTCACCTCCATCTACTGTCGTCTCTCTCTCCCTTACGGTGTCGTCACCTCCATCTACTGTCGTCTCTCTCTCCCTTACGGTGCCGTCACCTCCATCTACTGTCGTCTCTCTCTCCCTTACGGTGCCGTCACCTCCATCTACTGTCGTCTCTCTCTCCCTTACGGTGTCGTCACCTCCATCTACTGTCGTCTCTCTCCCTTACGGTGTCGTCACCTCCATCTACTGTCGTCTCTTTCTCCCTTACGGTGTCGTCACCTCCATCTACTGTCGTCTCTTTCTCCCTTACGGTGTCGTCACCTCCATCTACTGTCGTCTCTCTCTCCCTTACGGTGCCGTCACCTCCATCTACTGTCGTCTCTCTCTCCCTTACGGTGTCGTCACCTCCTTCTACTGTCGTCTCTCTCCCTTACGGTGTCGTCACCTCCATCTACTGTCGTCTCTCTCCCTTACGGTGCCGTCACCTCCATCTACTGTCGTCTCTCTCCCTTACGGTGTCGTCACCTCCATCTACTGTCGTCTCTCTCTCCCTTACAGTGCCGTCACCTCCATCTACTGTCGTCTCTCTCTCCCTTACGGTGCCGTCACCTCCATCTACTGTCGTCTCTCTCTCCCTTACGGTGCCGTCACCTCCATCTACTGTCGTCTCTCTCTCCCTTACGGTGCCGTCACCTCCATCTACTGTCGTCTCTCTCTCCCTTACGGTGCCGTCACCTCCATCTACTGTCGTCTCTCTCTCCCTTACGGTGCCGTCACCTCCATCTACTGTCGTCTCTCTCCCTTACGGTGTCGTCACCTCCATCTACTGTCGTCTCTTTCTCCGTTACGGTGTCGTCACCTCCATCTACTGTCGTCTCTCTCTCCCTTACGGTGTTGTCACCTCCATCTACTGTCGTCTCTCTCCCTTACGGTGCCGTCACCTCCATCTACTGTCGTCTCTCTCTCCCTTACGGTGTCGTCACCTCCATCTACTGTCGTCTCTCTCCCTTACGGTGTCGTCACCTCCATCTACTGTCGTCTCTCTCTCCCTTACGGTGCCGTCACCTCCATCTACTGTCGTCTCTTTCTCCCTTACGGTGTCGTCACCTCCATCTACTGTCGTCTCTCTCTCCCTTACGGTGTCGTCACCTCCATCTACTGTCGTCTCTCTCCCTTACGGTGCCGTCACCTCCATCTACTGTCGTCTCTCTCTCCCTTACGGTGCCGTCACCTCCATCTACTGTCGTCTCTCTCCCTTACGGTGCCGTCACCTCCATCTACTGTCGTCTCTCTCCCTTACGGTGCCGTCACCTCCATCTACTGTCGTCTCTCTCTCCCTTACGGTGCCGTCACCTCCTTCTACTGTCGTCTCTCTCCCTTACGGTGCCGTCACCTCCATCTACTGTCGTCTCTCTCCCTTACGGTGTCGTCACCTCCATCTACTGTCGTCTCTCTCTCCCTTACGGTGTCGTCACCTCCTTCTACTGTCGTCTCTCTCTCCCTTACGGTGTCGTCACCTCCATCTACTGTCGTCTCTCTCTCCCTTACGGTGTCGTCACCTCCTTCTACTGTCGTCTCTCTCTCCCTTACGGTGTCGTCACCTCCATCTACTGTCGTCTCTCTCTCCCTTACGGTGCCGTCACCTCCATCTACTGTCGTCTCTCTCCCTCGGTGCCGTCACCTCCATCTACTGTCGTCTCTCTCCCTTACGGTGTCGTCACCTCCATCTACTGTCGTCTCTCTCCCCTTACGGTGCCGTCACCTCCATCTACTGTCGCCTCTCTCCCTTACGGTGCCGTCACCTCCATCTACTGTCGTCTCTCTCTCCCTTACGGTGCCGTCACCTCCTTCTACTGTCGTCGTCTACTGTCGCCTCTCATCTACGGTGTCGCACCTCCGTCTACTGTCGTCTCTCCCTTACGGTGCCGTCACCTCCATCTACTGTCGTCTCTCTCCCTTACGGTGTCGTCACCTCCATCTACTGTCGTCTCTCTCCCCTTACGGTGCCGTCACCTCCATCTACTGTCGTCTCTCTCCCTTACGGTGTCGTCACCTCCGTCTACTGTCGTCTCTCTCTCCCTTACGGTGCCGTCACCTCCATCTACTGTCGTCTCTCTCTCCCTTTCTGGGCACTGATGGAGGGATTGTGCGTTCCTGGTGTGACTCGGGCAGTTGTTGTTGCCATCCTGTACCTGTCCTGCAGGTGTGATGTTCGGATGTATCGATCCTGTGCAGGTGTTGTTACACGTGGTCTGCCACTGCGAGGACGATCAGCTGTCTGTCCAGTCTCCCTGTAGCACTGTCTTAGGCGTCTTACAGTACGAACATTACAGTTATTGCCCTGGCCACAACTGCAGTCCTCATGCCTCCTTGCAGCATGTCTAAGGCACGTTCACGCAGATGAGCAGGGACCCTGGGCATCTTTCTTTTGGTGTTTTTTTTCAGAGTCTGTAGAAAGGCCTCTTACTTTCCTAAGTTTTCATAACTGTGACCTTAATTGCCTACCGTCTGTTAGCTGTTAGTGTCTTAACGACCGTTCCACAGGTGCATGTTCATTAATTATTTATGGTCCTTTGAACAAGCATGGAAAACAGTGTTTAACTTCTTGTGGCACGGTAGCATCCCACCTGGCCAACATCCGGTGAAATTGCAGAGCGCAAAATTTAAAAAAAATCCCAAATCTAATATTTTACATTCTTGAAAATATGTGTTATACATCAAAATAAAGCTTAACTTCTTGTTAATCCAGCCACTGTGTCAGATTTCAAAAAGGCTTTATGGTGAAAGCAAACCATGCGATTATCTGAGGACAGCGCCCCGCATACAAATACACGAAAATCATATTTCAACCCTCCATGCGCGACACAAAACTCAGAAATAACTACAGTATATAATTAATGCCTTAGCCTTGAAGATCTTCTTCTGTTGGCACTCCAATATGTCCCAGAAACATCACAAATGGTCATTTTGTTCGATAATGTCCTTCTTTATGTCCCAAAAATGTCCATTTGTTTGGAGGGTTTGATTCAGAAATACACCGGTTTCAACTCGCCCAACATGCCTGCATAGTATCTAATAAGTTACCTGTAAACTTGGTCCAAACATTTCAAACAACGTGCCTAATCCAACCTCAGGTACCCTAAAACGTAAATAATCAATCAAATTTAAGATGGAATAAACTGTTTCTAATACCGGATAAAAACACTGTGAAGCGCGCTCCAGTTCACGTGTACAAAAACAGTCCACCTGGAGTGACACTTACAATGAATAGGACTACTTCTTCATTTCTCAAAGGAAAAACATAGAACCATTTCTAAAGACTGTTGACATCTAGTGGAAGCCATAGGAACTGCAGCCAGGTTCCTAATAATAAGAGTGTCCCATAGAAACCTATTGGAAAATCCTATGACCTCAATTGGTTTCTCCCCTGGATGGTTTGTCCTCGGGGTTTTGCCTGCCATATCAGTTCTGTTATATTCACAGACATTATTTTAACAGTTGTAGAAACTTTAGAGTGCTTTCTATCCACATCTACCCATTATATGCATATCCTAGGTTCTGGGCCTGAGTAACAGGCAATTTACTTTGGGCACACTTTTCATCCGGAGGTGAAAATACTGCCCCCTACCCAAGAGAGGTTAAACCCTTTACAATGAAGATCTGTAAAGTTATTTGGATTTTTGCAAATTATCTTTGAAAGGCAGGGTACTGAAAAAGGGACGTTAATTTTGTTGCTGAGTTTAAGGACCAAAACATTGACCGCTGATAAATAGAAATAGAAAACTATAGTTGGGAAGAATTTCCGATGTACCGATTCCACTTGGTTTATGAATTGATTTGCAAAACGACGCCGGTTTCAAAACGTATAATTTTTCAATTTAACTTATTATTATACACAATTCTTGCGACCAATAGAATTGTTTATTTATGAGGGATAAACCCAGCTCTGCAGATTTTGCTGCGAGGAGACAAGAGGAATTTGGTAATTTGTTTTTTGTACTGTCCATATGTATCTCGTTTTTGGTCACAAGTCCAGGAATGGCTGAAGAATTGCAACCTTTACCTTGAACTAACGCTGCAGACAGCAATACTGGGTGATTTACCTAGAACTAACGCTGCAGATAGCAATACTGGGTGATTTACCTAGAACTAACGCTGCAGATAGCAATACTGGGTGATTTACCTTGAACTAACGCTGCAGATAGCAATACTGGGTGATTTACCTTGAACTAACGCTGCAGATAGCAATACTGGGTGATTTACCTTGAACTAACGCTGCAGATAGAAATACTGGGTGTTTTGAAATGCCATAGTCAATCAATCAATAATGTTAGAATTATTTTAGCATAAATGTTTATTTTTAATTTACAATTTGTAGAAACTATGAGAATTGAAAGTTTCAGAACTTTTGTGAAGCATCACAGCCCAGTTGAAAATATATGGCAAATAGAAATTCAATATGGATGGTGTTGAGAGATAGATGGGAGGGGTTGAATGGAGCTTAATGGTGAGACTGGATGGTGGTCAGAGATAGATGGGAGGGGTTGAATGGAGCTTAATGGTGGGACTGGATGGTGGTCAGAGATAGATGGGAGGGGTTGAATGGAGCTTAATGGTGAGACTGGATGGTCTTCAGAGATAGATGGGAGGGGTTGAATGGAGCTTAATGGTGAGACTGGATGGTCTTCAGAGATAGATGGGAGGGGTTGAATGGAGCTTAATGGTGGGACTGGATGGTGGTCAGAGATAGATGGGAGGGGTTGAATGGAGCTTAATGGTGGGACTGGATGGTCTTCAGAGATAGATGGGAGGGGTTGAATGGAGCTTAATGGTGGGACTGGATGGTGGTCAGAGATAGATGGGAGGGGTTGAATGGAGCTTAATGGTGGGACTGGATGGTGGTCAGAGATAGATGGGAGGGGTTGAATGGAGCTTAATGGTGAGACTGGATGGTGGTCAGAGATAGATGGGAGGGGTTGAATGATAGGTGAGACTGGGAGAGATAGATGGGAGGGGTGAATGGAGCTTAATGGTGGGACTGGATGGTCTTCAGAGATAGATGGGAGGGGTTGAATGGAGCTGGTGGGACTGGATGGTCTTCAGAGATAGATGGGAGGGGTTGAATGGAGCTGGTGGGACTGGTGGTGGTCAGAGATAGATGGGAGGGGTTGAATGGAGCTTAATGGTGGGACTGGATGGTCTTCAGAGATAGATGGGAGGGGTTGAATGGAGCTTAATGGTGGGACTGGATGGTCTTCAGAGATAGATGGGAGGGGTTGAATGGAGCTTAATGGTGGGACTGGATGGTCTTCAGAGATAGATGGGAGGGGTTGAATGGAGCTTAATGGTGGGACTGGATGGTGGTCAGAGATAGATGGGAGGGGTTGAATGGAGCTTAATGGTGGGACTGGATGGTCTTCAGAGATAGATAGATGGGAGGGGGACTGGATGGTCTTCAGAATGGGCTTAATGGTGGGACTGGATGGTCTTCAGAGATAGATGGGAGGGGTTGAATGGAGCTTAATGGTGGGACTGGATGGTCTTCAGAGATAGATGGGAGGGGTTGAATGGAGCTTAATGGTGGGACTGGATGGTCTTCAGAGATAGAGGGGTTGAATGGGTGGGAGGGGTTGAGATGGGGAGGGGTTGAATGGAGCTTAATGGTGGGACTGGATGGTCTTCAGAGATAGATGGGAGGGGTTGAATGGAGCTTAATGGTGGGACTGGATGGTCTTCAGAGATAGATGGGAGGGGTTGAATGGAGCTTAATGGTGGGACTGGATGGTCTTCAGAGATAGATGGGAGGGGTTGAATGGAGCTTAATGGTGGGACTGGATGGTGGTCAGAGATGGGGAGGGGTTGAATGGAGCTTAATGGTGGGACTGGATGGTCTTCAGAGATAGATGGGAGGGGTTGAATGGAGCTTAATGGTGGGACTGGATGGTCTAGATGGGAGGGGTTGAATGGAGCTTAATGGTGAGACTGGATGGTGGTCAGATAGATGGGAGGGGTTGAATGGAGCTTAATGGTGGGACTGGATGGTCTTCAGAGATAGATGGGAGGGGTTGAATGGAGCTTAATGGTGAGACTGGATGGTGGTCAGAGATAGATGGGAGGGGGTTGAATGGAGCTTAATGGTGGACTGGATGGTGGTCAGAGATAGATGGGAGGGGTTGAATGGAGCTTAATGGTGGGACTGAGAGATAGATGGGAGGGGTTGAATGGAGCTTAATGGTGAGACTGGATGGTGGTCAGAGATAGATGGGAGGGGTTGAATGGAGCTTAATGGTGAGACTGGATGGTGGTCAGAGATAGATGGGAGGGGTTGAATGGAGCTTAATGGTGGGACTGGATGGTCTTCAGAGATAGATGGGAGGGGTTGAATGGAGCTTAATGGTGGGACTGGATGGTCTTCAGAGATAGATGGGAGGGGTTGAATGGAGCTTAATGGTGAGACTGGATGGTGGTCAGAGATAGATGGGAGGGGTTGAATGGAGCTTAATGGTGGGACTGGATGGTCTTCAGAGATAGATGGGAGGGGTTGAATGGAGCTTAATGGTGGGACTGGATGGTGGTCAGAGATAGATGGGAGGGGTTGAATGGAGCTTAATGGTGGGACTGGATGGTCTTCAGAGATAGATGGGAGGGGTTGAATGGAGCTTAATGGTGGGACTAATAACAACAAGACAACTCATGTAAAATATACCGTGTCCGTAAAATATATATAGATTCAGAACTTTTGTCAAAAGGGTGGACATCAGAAATAGATGGGAGAGGTTGAGGGTAGAGGAATGCCAGGATTAAAAACAAACAAAATATAACCATTGTAAAATATACTGTGTCCGTAAAACGTATATAGTGTATATATATTAGTAAAACGTATATAGTGTGTATATATATTAGTAAAATGTATATATTGTGTATATATATTAGTAAAACGTATATAGTGTATATATATTAGTAGAACGTATATAGTGTATATATATTAGTAAAACGTATATAGTGTGTATATATTAGTAAAACGTATATAGTGTATATATATTAGTAAAACGTATATAGTGTATATATATTAGTAAAACGAATATAGGGTGTATATATTAGTAAAACATATATAGTGTATATATGTTAGTAAAACGTATATAGTGTATATATATTAGTAAAACGTATATAGTGTGTATATATATTAGTAAAATGTATATAGTGTATATATATTCGTAAAACGTATATAGTGTATATATATTAGTAAAATGAATATAGGGTGTATATATTAGTAAAACGTATATAGGGTGTATATATTAGTAAAACGTATATAGTGTATATATATTAGTAGAACGTATATAGTGTGTGTAATGAAGTTCGTCTGTTGTTTGTAGAGAGTCAGACCGAAATGCAGCGTGTAGGTTACTCATGACTTTTAATGAAGAATAAAGCGGTACATGAAATAACTGAAAATACAAAAACAACAAACGAGTGAAACTAATTACAGCCTATCTGGTGACTAACACAGAGACAGGTACAATCACCCACGAAATACAACGCGCACTCAGGCTGCCTAAATACGGTTCCCAATCCGAGACAACGAGAATCAGCTGACTCCAATTAGGAATCGCCTCAGGCAGCCAAGCCTAACTAGACACACCCCTAATAATACACACTCCCAATTAATACAAACCCCAATACGAAATACAACATATAAACCCATGTCACACCCTGGCCTACCCAAACATATAACAAAAACACAAGATACAATGACCAAGGCGTGACAGTGTGTATATATTAGTAAAACGTATATAGTGTATATATATTAGTAAAACGTATATAGTGTATATATATTAGTAAAACGTATATAGTGTATATATATTAGTAAAACATATATAGTGTGTATATATTAGTAGAACGTATATAGTGTGTATATATTAGTAAAACGTATATAGTGTATATATATTAGTAGAACGTATATAGTGTATATATATTAGTAAAACGTATATAGTGTGTATATATTAGTAAAACGTATATAGTGTATATATATTAGTAAAACGTATATAGTGTATATATATTAGTAAAACATATATAGTGTATATATATTAGTAAAACGTATATAGTGTGTATATATTAGTAAAATGTATATAGTGTATATATATTAGTAAAACGTATATAGTGTATATATATTAGTAAAACGTATATAGTGTGTATATATTAGTAAAACGTATATAGTGTATATATATTAGTAGAACGTATATAGTGTGTATATATTAGTAGAACGTATATAGTGTGTATATATTAGTAAAACGTATATAGTGTGTATATATTAGTAGAACGTATATAGTGTGTATATATTAGTAAAACGTATATAGTGTGTATATATTAGTAAAACGTATATAGTGTATATATATTAGTAAAACGTATATAGTGTGTATATATTAGTAAAACGTATATAGTGTATATATATTAGTAAAACGTATATAGTGTATATATATTAGTAAAACGTATATAGTGTGTATATATTAGTAAAACGTATATAGTGTATATATATTAGTAGAACGTATATAGTGTGTATATATTAGTAAAACGTATATAGTGTATATATATTAGTAGAACGTATATAGTGTGTGTAATGAAGTTCGTCTGTTGTTTGTAGAGAGTCAGACCGAAATGCAGCGTGTAGGTTACTCATGACTTTTAATGAAGAATAAAGCGGTACATGAAATAACTGAAAATACAAAAACAACAAACGAGTGAAACTAATTACAGCCTATCTGGTGACTAACACAGAGACAGGTACAATCACCCACGAAATACAACGCGCACTCAGGCTGCCTAAATACGGTTCCCAATCCGAGACAACGAGAATCAGCTGACTCCAATTAGGAATCGCCTCAGGCAGCCAAGCCTAACTAGACACACCCCTAATCATACACACTCCCAATTAATACAAACCCCAATACGAAATACAACATATAAACCCATGTCACACCCTGGCCTACCCAAACATATAACAAAAACACAAGATACAATGACCAAGGCGTGACAGTGTGTATATATTAGTAAAACGTATATAGTGTATATATATTAGTAAAACGTATATAGTGTATATATATTAGTAAAACGTATATAGTGTATATATATTAGTAAAACATATATAGTGTATATATATTAGTAAAACGTATATAGTGTATATATATTAGTAAAACGTATATAGTGTATATATATTAGTAAAACGTATATAGTGTATATATATTAGTAGAACGTATATAGTGTGTATATATTAGTAAAACGTATATAGTGTATATATATTAGTAAAACGTATATAGTGTATATATATTAGTAAAACGTATATAGTGTATATATATTAGTAAAACGTATATAGTTTATATATATTAGTAAATTGTATATAGTGTATATATATTAGTAAAACGTATATAGTGTGTATATATTAGTAAAACGTATATAGTGTGTATATATTAGTAAAACGTATATAGTGTATATATATTAGTAAAACGTATATAGTGTGTATATATTAGTAAAACGTATATAGTGTATATATATTAGTAAAACGTATATAGTGTATATATATTAGTAAAACGTATATAGTGTGTATATATTAGTAAAACGTATATAGTGTATATATATTAGTAAAACATATATAGTGTGTATATATTAGTAGAACGTATATAGTGTATATATATTAGTAAAACGTATATAGTGTGTATATATTAGTAAAACGTATATAGTGTATATATATTAGTAAAACGTATATAGTGTATATATATTAGTAAAACGTATATAGTGTGTATATATTAGTAAAACGTATATAGTGTGTATATATTAGTAAAATGTATATAGTGTATATATATTAGTAAAACGTATATAGTGTATATATATTAGTAAAACGTATATAGTGTGTATATATTAGTAAAACGTATATAGTGTATATATATTAGTAGAACGTATATAGTGTGTATATATTAGTAGAACGTATATAGTGTGTATATATTAGTAAAACGTATATAGTGTGTATATATTAGTAGAACGTATATAGTGTGTATATATTAGTAAAACGTATATAGTGTATATATATTAGTAAAACATATATAGTGTATATATATTAGTAAAACATATATAGTGTGTATATATTAGTAAAACGTATATAGTGTATATATATTAGTAAAACGTATATAGTGTGTATATATTAGTAAAACGTATATAGTGTGTATATATTAGTAAAACGTATATAGTGTATATATATTAGTAAAACGTATATAGTGTGTATATATTAGTAAAACGTATATAGTGTGTATATATTAGTAGAACGTATATAGTGTGTGTAATGAAGTTCGTCTGTTGTTTGTAGAGAGTCAGACCGAAATGCAGCGTGTAGGTTACTCATGACTTTTAATGAAGAATAAAGCGGTACATGAAATAACTGAAAATACAAAAACAACAAACGAGTGAAACTAATTACAGCCTATCTGGTGACTAACACAGAGACAGGTACAATCACCCACGAAATACAACGCGCACTCAGGCTGCCTAAATACGGTTCCCAATCCGAGACAAAGAGAATCAGCTGACTCCAATTAGGAATCGCCTCAGGCAGCCAAGCCTAACTAGACACACCCCTAATCATACACACTCCCAATTAATACAAACCCCAATACGAAATACAACATATAAACCCATGTCACACCCTGGCCTACCCAAACATATAACAAAAACACAAGATACAATGACCAAGGCGTGACAGTGTGTATATATTAGTAAAACGTATATAGTGTATATATATTAGTAAAACGTATATAGTGTGTATATATTAGTAAAACGTATATAGTGTATATATATTAGTAAAACATATATAGTGTGTATATATTAGTAGAACGTATATAGTGTATATATATTAGTAAAATGTATATAGTGTGTATATATTAGTAGAACGTATATAGTGTATATATATTAGTAAAACATATATAGTGTATATATATTAGTAAAACGTATATAGTGTATATATATTAGTAAAACGTATATAGTGTATATATATTAGTAGAACATATATAGTGTATATATATTAGTAAAACGTATATAGTGTATATATATTAGTAAAACGTATATAGTGTATATATATTAGTAAAACGTATATAGTTTATATATATATTAGTAAAACGAATATAGTGTGTATATATTAGTAAAACGTATATAGTGTATATATATTAGTAGAACGTATATAGTGTGTATATATTAGTAGAACGTATATAGTGTGTATATATTAGTAAAACGTATATAGTGTGTATATATTAGTAGAACGTATATAGTGTGTATATATTAGTAAAACGTATATAGTGTATATATATTAGTAAAACGTATATAGTGTATATATATTAGTAAAACGTATATAGTGTATATATATTAGTAAAACGTATATAGTGTATATATATTAGTAAAACGTATATAGTGTATATATATTAGTAAAACGTATATAGTGTATATATATTAGTAGAACGTATATAGTGTGTATATATTAGTAGAACGTATATAGTGTATATATATTAGTAAAACGTATATAGTGTATATATATTAGTAAAACGTATATAGTGTATATATATTAGTAAAACGTATATAGTGTGTATATATTAGTAGAACGTATATAGTGTATATATATTAGTAAAACGTATATAGTGTATATATATTAGTAAAACGTATATAGTGTATATATATTAGTAGAACGTATATAGTGTATATAAGCTGGAAGTAGAAGCCTACGTGTTATTGTCCATTCGTTTTCTCCAGTTAGTGGAAAATAATAAAGGAAAATATATTTAAAAAATAAAAAATACAGTGCCAGTCAAAAGTTTGGACACACCTACTCATTCCAGGGTTTTTCTTAATTTTTTACTATTTTCAACAATGTAGAATTTCTTTCCTTCTTAATGCATTTGAGCCAGTCGGTTGTTTTGTGACAAGGTAATAGTGGTAAACAGAATATAGCCCTATTTGGTAAAAGAGTCCATATTATGGCAAGAACAGCTCAAATAAGCAAAGAGAAATGACAGTCCATCGTTACTTTAAGACATGAAGGTCAGTCAATACGGAAAGTTTCAAGGACTTTGAAAGTTTCTTCAAGTGCAGTCGCAAAAACCATCAAGCACTGTGATGAAACTGGCTCTCATGAGGACCGCCACAGGAAAGGAAGACCCAGAGTTACCTCTGCTGCAGAGGATAAGTTCATCAGAGAGTTAACTGGCTCTCATGAGGACCACCACAGGAAAGGAAGACCCAGAGTTACCTCTGCTGCAGAGGATAAGTTCATTAGAGAGTTAACTGGCTCTCATGAGGACCACCACAGGAAAGGAAGACCCAGAGTTACCTCTGCTGCAGAGGATAAGTTCATCAGAGAGTTAACTGGCTCTCATGAGGACCACCACAGGAAAGGAAAACCCAGAGTTACCTCTGCTGCAGAGGATAAGTTCAAGTAATATCTCAACATCAACTGTTCATTGGAGACTTTGTGAATCAAGCCTTCCTGGTCGAATTGCTGCAAAGAAACCACTACTAATGGACACCAATAAGAAGAAGAGACTTGCCTGGGCCAAGAAACACGAGCAATGGGCATTAGACCGGTGGAAATCTGTCTTTTGGTCTGATGAGTCCGAATTTGAGACTTTTGGTTCCAACAGCTGTGTCTTTGTGAGATGCAGAGTAGGTTAACAGATCTCTGCATGTGTATTTCCCACCGTGAAGCATGGAGGAGGAGGTGTGATGGTGCTTTGTTGGTGACACTGTCAGTGATTTATTTAGAATTCAAGGGACACTTAACCAGCATGACTCCTACAGCATTCTGCAGCAACACGCCATCCCATCTGGTTTGGGTTTAGTGGGACTATCATTTGTTTATCAACAGGACAATGACCCAACACACCTCCAGGCTGTGTAAGGGCTATATGACCAAGAAGGAGAGTGATGGAGTGCTGCATCAGATGACCTGGCCTCCACAATCACCCGACCTCAACCCAATTGAGATGGTTTGGGATGAGTTGGACCTTTAGAGTGAAGGAAAAGCAGCCAACAAGTGCTCAGCATATGTGGGAACCCCTTCAAGACTGTTGGAAAAGCATTGCAGGTGAAGCTGGTCGAGCAAATGCCAAGAGTGTGCACAGCTGTCATCAATGCAAAGGGTGGCTATTTTAAAGAATCTCAAATATAACATATATTTTGATTTGTTGAACACTTTTTGTTGTTGGTTACTACATGATTCCATATGTGTTATTTCATAGGTTTGATGTCTTCCTTATTATTCTACAATGTAGAATAAGTAAAAATAAAGAAAAACCCTTGAATGAGTGGGTGTGTCCAAACTTTTGACTGGTACTGAATATCTCGCTAGCGAGTTTCCTTTTTAGACAGATGATCGTCACTGTTTACTGGTAACAATTTTTTGGGTTCCGTTTTTCCGTTAACCGACATCTGTTATAACAGAAGGCATAACACGTCACTCGGGAAAATTCCTACATTTTCCGGCGCTCTGGCACTCTCTTACTCTCTCTGGCACTCTCTTACTCTCTCTGGCACTCTCTTACTCTCTCTGGCACTCTCTTACTCTCTCTGGCACTCTCTTACTCTCTCTGGCACTCTCTTACTCTCTCTGGCACTCTCTTACTCTCTCCGGCACTCTCTTACTCTCTCTGGCACTCTCTTACTCTCTCTGGCACTCTCTTACTCTCTCTGGCACTCTCTTACTCTCTCTGGCACTCTCTTACTCTCTCTGGCACTCTCTTACTCTCTCTGGCACTCTCTTACTCTCTCTGGCACTCTCTTACTCTCTCTGGCACTCTCTTACTCTCTCTGGCACTCTCGTACTAAAGTGCTCTGAGGTAGAATGCCTATCGATTCTCACAGTGTGAAAGCAGCTCGGGCCGTCTCTCACGTCTCATCTCATCTCATCTCACCCGTCCCAGTCCTGGGGAGACAATGACGTCGTGACTATCTGTCAGGTTTTTGAGTTGGTTTGATGAGGTAGGAGCAGGAAGTCAGATGAGGGCGTGAATTGTTTGTTTACTGACATTACTAACTCTCTAACCTTCCTCTCCCCCCCTCTTCCTCTTCAGGTGACCTTTAAACCAGACCTGACCACAGCAGAGGTCCACGATGACAGCATCCAAGGCCCACTGAAGGTACGAGACCGTCCAGGCCAGCCTCAGGCCAGCCTCAAGCCAGCCTCAGGCCAGCCTCAAGCCAGCCTCAAGCCAGCCTCAGGCCAGCCTCAGGCCAGCCTCAGGCCAGCCTCAAGCCAGCCTCAAGCCAGCCTCAAGCCAGCCTCAGGCCAGCCTCAGGCCAGCCTCAAGCCAGCCTCAAGCCAGCCTCAAGCCAGCCTCAAGCCAGCCTCAGGCCAGCCTCAAGCCAGCCTCAGGCCAGCCTCAGGCCAGCCTCAGGCCAGCCTCAAGCCAGCCTCAAGCCAGCCTCAGGCCAGCCTCAGGCCAGCCTCAGGCCAGCCTCAGGCCAGCCTCAAGCCACTACTGTTGTCTTATACTCTTCATTACAATTGTATCTTTTCAAGTCTACATGAAGTGATCAGGACTTAGTCACCATAGCCAGATACATGTCAGCCAGTATTGAATGTTAACAGCAGTATGTCTGGTCTGTCAGGTTGGTGCTGTAGTAGAGGTGAAGAACCCTGATGGAGTGTACCAGGAAGCCTCCATCAACAAGCTGACAGACTGCAGTATATACACTGTTGGTGAGTAACACGCTATATACACTGTTGGGGAGTAACACGCTATATACACTGTTGGGGAGTAACACGCTATATACACTGTTGGGGAGTAACACGCTATATACACTGTTGGGGAGTAACACGCTATATACACTGTTGGGGAGTAACACGCTATATACACTGTTGGGGAGTAACACGCTATATACACTGTTGGGGAGTAACACGCTATATACACTGTTGGGGAGTAACACGCTATATACACTGTTGGTGAGTAACACGCTATATACACTGTTGGTGAGTAACACGCTATATACACTGTTGGGGAGTAACACGCTATATACACTGTTGGTGAGTAACACGCTATATACACTGTTGGGGAGTAACACGCTATATACACTGTTGGGGAGTAACACGCTATATACACTGTTGGGGAGTAACACGCTATATACACTGTTGGTGAGTAACACGCTATATACACTGTTGGTGAGTAACACGCTATATATACTGTTGGGGAGTAACACGCTATATATACTGTTGGGGAGTAACACGCTATATACACTGTTGGGGAGTAACACGCTATATACACTATTGGTGAGTAACACGCTATATACACTGTTGGGGAGTAACACGCTATATACACTGTTGGTGAGTAACACGCTATATACACTGTTGGTGAGTAACACGCTATATACACTGTTGGGGAGTAACACGCTATATACACTGTTGGTGAGTAACACGCTATATACACTGTTGGGGAGTAACACGCTATATACACTGTTGGGGAGTAACACGCTATATATACTGTTGGTGAGTAACACGCTATATACACTGTTGGGGAGTAACACGCTATATACACTGTTGGGGAGTAACACGCTATATATACTGTTGGTGAGTAACACGCTATATACACTGTTGGGGAGTAACACGCTATATACACTGTTGGTGAGTAACACGCTATATACACTGTTGGTGAGTAACACGCTATATACACTGTTGGGGAGTAACACGCTATATACACTGTTGGTGAGTAACACGCTATATACACTGTTGGGGAGTAACACGCTATATACACTGTTGGGGAGTAACACGCTATATACACTGTTGGGGAGTAACACGCTATATACACTGTTGGTGAGTAACACGCTATATACACTGTTGGTGAGTAACACGCTATATACACTGTTGGTGAGTAACACGCTATATACACTGTTGGTGAGTAACACGCTATATACACTGTTGGTGAGTAACACGCTATATACACTGTTGGTGAGTAACACGCTATATACACTGTTGGTGAGTAACACGCTATATACACTGTTGGTGAGTAACACGCTATATACACTGTTGGGGAGTAACACGCTATATACACTGTTGGGGAGTAACACGCTATATACACTGTTGGGGAGTAACACGCTATATACACTGTTGGTGAGTAACACGCTATATACACTGTTGGTGAGTAACACGCTATATACACTGTTGGTGAGTAACACGCTATATACACTGTTGGTGAGTAACACGCTATATACACTGTTGGTGAGTAACACGCTACATACACTGTTGGTGAGTAACACGCTATATACACTGTTGGTGAGTAACACGCTATATACACTGTTGGTGAGTAACACGCTATATATACTGTTGGTGAGTAACACGCTATATACACTGTTGGTGAGTAACACGCTATATACACTGTTGGTGAGTAACACGCTATATACACTGTTGGTGAGTAACACGCTATATACACTGTTGGTGAGTAACACGCTACATACACTGTTGGTGAGTAACACGCTATATACACTGTTGGGGAGTAACACGCTATATACACTGTTGGTGAGTAACACGCTACATACACTGTTGGGGAGTAACACGCTATATACACTGTTGGTGAGTAACACGCTATATACACTGTTGGTGAGTAACACGCTACATACACTGTTGGGGAGTAACACGCTATATACACTGTTGGTGAGTAACACGCTATATACACTGTTGGGGAGTAACACGCTATATACACTGTTGGGGAGTAACACGCTATATACACTGTTGGGGAGTAACACGCTATATACACTGTTGGTGAGTAACACGCTATATACACTGTTGGGGAGTAACACGCTATATACACTGTTGGGGAGTAACACGCTATATACACTGTTGGGGAGTAACACGCTATATACACTGTTGGTGAGTAACACGCTATATACACTGTTGGGGAGTAACACGCTATATACACTGTTGGTGAGTAACACGCTATATACACTGTTGGGGAGTAACACGCTATATACACTGTTGGGGAGTAACACGCTATATACACTGTTGGTGAGTAACACGCTATATACACTGTTGGGGAGTAACACGCTATATACACTGTTGGTGAGTAACACGCTATATACACTGTTGGTGAGTAACACGCTATATACACTGTTGGTGAGTAACACACTATATATACTGTTGGTGAGTAACACGCTATATACACTGTTGGTGAGTAACACGCTATATACACTGTTGGGGAGTAACACGCTATATATACTGTTGGGGAGTAACACGCTATATACACTGTTGGTGAGTAACACGCTACATACACTGTTGGGGAGTAACACGCTATATACACTGTTGGTGAGTAACACGCTATATACACTGTTGGTGAGTAACACGCTACATACACTGTTGGGGAGTAACACGCCAAATACACTGTTGGGGAGTAACACGCTATATACACTGTTGGGGAGTAACACGCTATATACACTGTTGGGGAGTAACACGCTATATACACTGTTGGTGAGTAACACGCTATATACACTGTTGGGGAGTAACACGCTATATACACTGTTGGGGAGTAACACGCTATATACACTGTTGGGGAGTAACACGCTATATACACTGTTGGGGAGTAACACGCTATATACACTGTTGGTGAGTAACACGCTATATACACTGTTGGGGAGTAACACGCTATATACACTGTTGGGGAGTAACACGCTATATACACTGTTGGGGAGTAACACGCTATATACACTGTTGGGGAGTAACACGCTATATACACTGTTGGGGAGTAACACGCTATATATACTGTTGGGGAGTAACACGCTATATACACTGTTGGTGAGTAACACGCTATATACACTGTTGGTGAGTAACACGCTATATACACTGTTGGTGAGTAACACGCTATATACACTGTTGGTGAGTAACACGCTATATATACTGTTGGTGAGTAACACGCTATATACACTGTTGGTGAGTAACACGCTATATACACTGTTGGTGAGTAACACGCTATATATACTGTTGGTGAGTAACACGCTATATACACTGTTGGTGAGTAACACGCTATATACACTGTTGGTGAGTAACACGCTATATACACTGTTGGTGAGTAACACGCTATATATACTGTTGGGGAGTAACACGCTATATACACTGTTGGTGAGTAACACGCTATATATACTGTTGGGGAGTAACACGCTATATACACTGTTGGGGAGTAACACGCTATATATACTGTTGGGGAGTAACACGCTATATACACTGTTGGGGAGTAACACGCTATATACACTGTTGGTGAGTAACACGCTATATATACTGTTGGGGAGTAACACGCTATATATACTGTTGGTGAGTAACACGCTATATACACTGTTGGGGAGTAACACGCTATATACACTGTTGGTGAGTAACACGCTATATATACTGTTGGGGAGTAACACGCTATATACACTGTTGGGAGTAACACGCTATATACACTGTTGGGGAGTAACACGCTATATACACTGTTGGTGAGTAACACGCTATATACACTGTTGGGGAATAACACGCTATATACACTGTTGGTGAGTAACACGCTATATACACTGTTGGGAATAACACGCTATATATACTGTTGGGGAGTAACACGCTATATACACTGTTGGGGAGTAACACGCTATATACACTGTTGGGGAGTAACACGCTATATACACTGTTGGGGAGTAACACGCTATATACACTGTTGGTGAGTAACACGCTATATACACTGTTGGGGAATAACACGCTATATACACTGTTGGGGAGTAACACGCTATATACACTGTTGGTGAGTAACACGCTATATACACTGTTGGGGAATAACACGCTATATACACTGTTGGGGAGTAACACGCTATATACACTGTTGGTGAGTAACACGCTATATACACTGTTGGGGAATAACACGCTATATACACTGTTGGGGGAGTAACACGCTATATACACTGTTGGTGAGTAACACGCTATATACACTGTTGGGGAATAACACGCTATATACACTGTTGGGGAGTAACACGCTATATACACTGTTGGTGAGTAACACGCTATATACACTGTTGGTGAGTAACACGCTATATACACTGTTGGTGAGTGACACGCTATATATACTGTTGGGGAGTAACACGCTATATACACTGTTGGGGAGTAACACGCTATATACACTGTTGGGGAGTAACACGCTATATATACTGTTGGGGAGTAACACGCTATATACACTGTTGGGGAATAACACGCTATATACACTGTTGGGGAGTAACACGCTATATACACTGTTGGTGAGTAACACGCTATATACACTGTTGGTGAGTAACACGCTATATACACTGTTGGTGAGTGACACGCTATATACACTGTTGGTGAGTAACAAGCTATATACACTGTTGGTGAGTAACACGCTATATACACTGTTGGTGAGTAACACGCTATATATACTGTTGGGGAGTAACACGCTATATACACTGTTGGGGAGTAACACGCTATATATACTGTTGGGGAGTAACACGCTATATACACTGTTGGTGAGTAACACGCTATATACACTGTTGGGGAGTAACACGCTATATACACTGTTGGGGAGTAACACGCTATATATACTGTTGGGGAATAACACGCTATATACACTGTTGGGGAGTAACACGCTATATACACTGTTGGGGAGTAACACGCTATATACACTGTTGGGGAGTAACACGCTATATACACTGTTGGTGAGTAACACGCTATATACACTGTTGGTGAGTAACACGCTATATATACTGTTGGTGAGTAACACGCTATATACACTGTTGGTGAGTAACACGCTATATACACTGTTGGTGAGTAACACGCTACATACACTGTTGGTGAGTAACACGCTACATATACTGTTGGTGAGTAACACGCTATATACACTGTTGGGGAGTAACACGCTACAGTGCCTTGCGAAAGTATTCGGCCCCCTTGAACTTTGCGACCTTTTGCCACATTTCAGGCTTCAAACATAAAGATATAAAACTGTATTTTTTTGTGAAGAATCAACAACAAGTGGAACACAATCATGAAGTGGAACGACATTTATTGGATATTTCAAACTTTTTTAACAAATCAAAAACTGAAAAATTTAACAAACTATATTTTATTTTACCAGACAAGTCAGTTAAGAACAAATTCTTATTTTCAATGACGGCCTGGGAACGGTGGGTTAACTGCCTGTTCAGGGGCAGAACGACAGATTTGTACCTTGTCAGCTCGGGGGTTTGAACTCGCAACCTTCCGGTTACTAGTCCAACGCTCTAACCACTAGGCTACCTACCGTCCCTACACTCTAACCACTAGGCTACCTACCGTCCCTACACTCTAACCACTAGGCTACCTACCGTCCCTACACTCTAACCACTAGGCTACCTACCGTCCCTACACTCTAACCACTAGGCTACCATCACTCATTCATATCTACATGTACATATTCTTATTCATTCCTTTGCACCTGTGTGTGTATAAAGTAGTTGTTGGGGAATTGTTAGATTACTTGTTGGTTATTTCTGCACGGTCGGGACTAGAAGCACAAGCATTTCGCTACACTCTCATCAACATCTGCTAACCATGTGTATGTGACAAATGAAATTGTATTTTATTTGTGTAGTGAAATGTTTGTGTTCCTAGCTCAGTGTAGTAGTATCTAACAATTCACAACAATACATACAGATCTAAAAGCAAAATAATGGAATATAGAAATATTAGGATGTCGGAATGGCACTGACTAAAATACACTAGAATAGAATACAGTATATAAATCAAATCCATTTTTATTTGTCACATGCGCCGAATACAACAGGTATAGGTAGACCTTACCGTGAAATGCTGAATACAACAGGTGTAGGTAGACCTTACCGTGAAATGCTGAATACAACAGGTGTAGTAGACCTTACCGTGAAATGCTGAATACAACAGGTGTAGTAGACCTTACAGTGAAATGCTGAATACAACAGGTGTAGTAGACCTCACAGTGAAATGCTGAATACAACAGGTGTAGTAGACCACACAGTGAAATGCTGAATACAGTGAAATGAAATGCTGAATACAACAGGTGTAGTAGACCTTACAGTGAAATGCTGAATACAACAGGTGTAGTAGACCTTACCGTGAAATGCTGAATACAACAGGTGTAGTAGACCTTACCGTGAAATGCTGAATACAACAGGTGTAGTAGACCTTACAGTGAAATGCTGAATACAACAGGTGTAGTAGACCTTACCGTGAAATGCTGAATACAACAGGTGTAGTAGACCTTACAGTGAAATGCTGAATACAACAGGTGTAGTAGACCTCACAGTGAAATGTTGAATACAACAGGTGTAGTAGACCTCACAGTGAAAAGCTGAATACAACAGGTGTAGTAGACCTCACAGTGAAATTCTGAATACAACAGGTGTAGTAGACCTGACAGTGAAATGCTGAATACAACAGGTGTAGTAGACCTTACAGTGAAATGTTGAATACAACAGGTGTAGTAGACCTCACAGTGAAATGCTGAATACAACAGGTGTAGTAGACCTCACAGTGAAATGCTGAATACAACAGGTGTAGTAGACCTTACAGTGAAATGCTGAATACAACAGGTGTAGTAGACCTCACAGTGAAATGCTGAATACAACAGGTGTAGTAGACCTCACAGTGAAATGCTGAATACAACAGGTGTAGTAGACCTTACAGTGAAATGCTGAATACAACAGGTGTAGTAGACCTCACAGTGAAATGCTGAATACAACAGGTGTAGTAGACCTCACAGTGAAATGCTGAATACAACAGGGGTAGAAGCTGTTAAAGAGCCTCTTGGACCTCGACTTCAGCACCACTTATGACTTGGGTGGAGAGCTAAGCACACACCCACACACAGTCGTGGGTGAACAGGGAGTACAGGAGGGGACTAAGCACACACCCACACACAGTCGTGGGTGAACAGGGAGTACAGGAGGGGACTAAGCACACACCCCTGAGGGGTCCCCGTGTTGAGGATCAGCGTGGCAGTTGCCTACCCTTACCAGCTGGAGGTGGCCAAGGTATGATTGAGATTGTATCATCTGTGGATCTGTTGGGGCGGTATGCTAATTGGAGTGGGTCTAGGGTTTCCGGGATGATGGTGTTAATTTGAGTCATGACCAGCCTTTCAAAGCACTTCATGGCTACAGATGTGAGTGCTATGGGGTGGTAGTCATTTAGGCAAGTTACCATCACTTCCTTGGGCACAGGGACTATGGTGGTCTGTTTGAAACACATAGGTCTTACAGACTGGGTCAGGGAGAGGTTGAAAATGTCAGTGAGGACACTCTTGAGTACACGTCCTGGTAATCCGTCTGGCCCCGCGGCCTTGTGAATTGCTGACCTGTTTAAAGGTCTTGCTCACATCGGCTACGGAGAGCATTATCACACAGTTGTTGACGATGCACTTATTGATGAAGCCAGTGACTGCTGTGGTGTAATCCTCAATGCCATTGAATGAATCCCGGAAAACATTTTCTGTGCAAAACAGTCCTGTAGTGTTTGCTTTCATTTTTGCCTGTAAGCAGGAATCAGGAAGATAGCATTATGGTCAGATTTGCCAAAGGGAGGGGGAGCTTTATGCGTCTCTGTTTGGGGAGTAAAGCTGGTCTAGAGTTGTTTTCCCTCTGGTTGCACATGTGACATGCTGGTAGAAATTAGGTAACATGGATTTAAGTTTCCCTGCAATAAAGTCTCCGGCCACTAGGAGCACCGCTTCTTCTTATTTGTTCTTGTCTTTATACAGCTGGTTGAGTCTTAGTGCATCGGTTCGTAAATAGACGCCAAGCATAATGAACAGTACCAGTCAAAAGTTTGGACACAACTACTCATTCCAGGGTTTTTCTTTTAATCTTACTGTTTTCTACAACGTAGAATTATAGTGAGGACATCAAAATTATGAAATAACACATATGGAATCATGTAGTAACCAAAAAAGTGTGAAACAAATCAAAATATATTTTATATTTGAGATTCTTCAAAGTAGCCGCCCTTTGCCTTGATGACAGCTTTGCACAAGCTTGGCATTCTCTCAGTCTGAGGTCCTGAACACTCTGGAGCAGGTTTTCATCAAGGATCTCTCTGTTATTTGCTCCATTCATCTTTCCCTCGATCCTGACTGTTCTCCCAGCCCCTGCCGCTGAAAAACATCATCACAGCATGATGCTGCCACCACCATGCTTCACCTTAGGAATGGTGCCAGGTTTCCTCCAGACGTGATGGAAGTTCAATTTTGGTTTCATCAGACCAGAGAATCTTGTTTATCATGGTCTGAGTCCTTTTAGGTGCCTTTTTGCAAACTCCAAGCTGGCTATTGTGCATTTTACTGAGAAGTGGCTTCCGTCTGGCCACATAAAAGTCTGATTAGTGGAGTGCTGCAAAAACGTTTGTCCTTCTGGACGGAAGGAACTCTGGAGCTCTGTCAGAGTGACCATCTGGTTCTTGGCCGGGCGGACAGCTCTCGGAAGAGTCTTGGTGGTTCCAAACTTTGGTACCCTTCCCCAGATCTGTGCCTCAACACAATCCTGTCTCGGGGCTCTACAGACAAGGTTTTTGACCTCATGGCTTGGTTTTTGCTCTGACATGCACTGTCAACTGTGGGACCTTATATAGACAGGTGTGTACCTTTCCAAATCTTGTCCAATCAATTGAATTTACCACAGGTGGACTCCAAGTTGTAGAAACATCTCAAGGGTGATCAATGGAAACAGGATTCACCTGAGCTACATTTTGAGTCTCATAGCGAAGGGTCTGCATACTTATGTAAATATGCAAAAATGTCTAAAAACCTGTTTTCGCTTTGTCGTCATGGAGTATTGTATGTAGATTGATGAGGGGAAAAAATAATGTAATCCATTTTAGAATCAGGCTGTAACATAACAAAATGTGGAAAAAGTTGAAGGGTCTGAATACTTCCTGAATGTGCTCTATATCAGGCAGCAGCCTCTAAGGTGCCGGGTTGAGTAATCAGGTGGTAGCCGGCCAGTGGTGGCTATTTCACAGTCTGATGGCCTTGAGATAGAAGCTGTTTTTCAGTCTCTCTGGCCCAGCTTTGCTGCACATGTATTGATCTAGACTTCTGGATGATATTGGGGTGAACAGGCCGTGGCTCGGGTCCTTGATGATCTTTTTGGCCTTCCTGTGCCCCTGGTGATGCATTGGCCAGACCGCACCACCCTCTGTTGAGTCCTGCGGTTGCGGGCGGTGCAGTTGCCGTACCAGGCGGTGATATAGCCTGACAGGAGGCTCTCAATTGTGCATCTGTAAAGCTTTGTGAGGGTCTTAGGCGACAAGCCACATTTCATCAGGTTCCTGAGGTTGAAGAGACACTGTTGCTTCTTCTTCACCATGCTGTCTGTGTGGGTGGACCATTTCAGGTTGTCAGTGATGTGTACGCTGAGGAACTTAAAACTCCACTACTGTCCCGTAGATGTGGATAGGGTGGTGCTCCCTGTTTCCTGAAGTCCTCTATCATCTCCTTTGTTTTGTTGACGTTGAGTGAGAGGTTATTTTCCTGGCACCACACTCCCAGGGCATCACCCCTTCTCTGTAGGCTGTCTCGTCATTGTTGGTAATCAGGTCTACAACTGTTGTGTCGTCTGCAAACTTGATGATTGAGTTGGAGGCATGCGTGGCCACGCAGTCATGGGAGAACAGGGAGAACAGGAGGGGGCTGAGTAAGCACCCTTGTGGGGCCCCAGTGTTGAGGACCCAGTTGTACAGGGCGGAGTTCAGACCCAGGTCCCAGAGCTTAATGAAGGGTACTATGGTGTTGAAGGCTGAGCTGTAGTCAATGAACAGCAGTTTTACATCGGAATACTCTTGTCCGGATGGGATATGGCGGTGCAATGGCGATTGGATAATCTGTGGATCTGTAGGGGCAGTAAGCAAGTTGAAGTGGGTCTAGGGTGTCAGGTAAGGTAGAGCTGATACGATGATAGAAGTGAGTACTACGGGACAATAGTAATTTAGTTCAGTTACCTTTCCTTTCTTGGGAACAGGAACAATGGTGGCCATCTTGAAGCAAGTGGTAACAGCAGACTGGGACAGGGAGTGATTAAATATGTCCGTAAACACTCCATCCAGCTGGTCTGAGCTCTGAGGACGCGGCTAGGGATGCCGTCTGGTAGCCTTGCGAGGGTTAACATGCTTAAATGTCTTACTCACAGAACCCACCGTCCTTGGGAGCGTCAGTGGTACTGTGGTTTCCTCAAAGCGGGCGAAGGTGTTTAGCTTGTCCGGGAGCAAGAACCTTCCACCGAAGGTTAACAACCATCTCTGCAGCACTCCACCAATCAGGCCTTTATGGTAGCGTGGTAACTATGGTAACTCCTCAGTAAAAGGAACATACAAGATTCTCTGGTCTGATGAAACAGTGACTAGAGTTTTCAATTAGTCAGAGCTAATGGTGGGAAGCTTCGGCGTCTCAGACCCCGTAACGGGAGGAGTAGAGACCAGAGAAGACTCGGCCTCTGACTCCGACCCGCTGCTTAATGGGGAAAACCGGTTGAAAGTTTCTGTCGGCTGAATGAGCGACACCGGTTGAGCTTTCCTACAGCATTTCCTTCCAGAAACCGTGAGAAAGTTGTCCGGCTGTGGGGACCGTGCCAGGGGATTTATACTAACGTTACTATCTGTACTTACTGGTGGCACAGACGCAGTTTCATCCTTTCCTACACTTAAAGTACCTTTGCCTAACGATTGCGTCTGAAGCTGCACTTGCAGCTCAGCTATCATCGCCAGGCGATAGTTCTCCTTTTGAGACTGTATCCAAAAGTGTCCTATTCCCAATATGGGACCGCATCACAAGTAGTGCACTATAACGGGAATAGGGTGCCGTTTGGGAATCCGCATTCTTGCGCGTGTAGAGTATATGCCATGGTCTTTATTCTGCCTAACTGCTCTTTTCTCTCTCTCTCTCCCTCTCTCCAGTGTTTGATGATGGTGACGAGAAGACACTGAGGCGTTCCTCTCTCTGCCTGAAGGGGGCACGTCACTATGCAGAGAGCGAGGCAAGTCTCTGTTGAACTTTACCTCAGTTTTACTACAGTCCTCGTCTGAGTTCCAAACGACCCCCTATTCCCCATAGAGCTCTAGTCAAGAGTAGTGCACCAAGTAGGGAATAGGGGGCCATCTGGAACATACGCTGACATTTTATCTGGGAAACAGCTCTTCCCTCAGTCACTTCCTGCTCTTTTTCAATCTTTTAGCCAACAGACACGTGATCTCCCTCTTCACTTGCTGATTTTGTACCAAGGCTGTTTATTCATTAATAATCAAAGTGAAGCTTCAGTTGTTTTGTTTTTTACATGCAGCAGAGACTGTTTTCAGCCACTCTGCTGAATGTCAGTACCCTCATCTACATGGTGCTGTAGAAAATCACTTCTTTTTGGTTCTTTCCTCATTTAATACAGTTGTTTACATACACTTAGGTTTGGAGTCATTAAAACTAGTTTTACAACCACTCCACAAATCTCTTGTTAACAAACTATAGTTTTGGAAAGTCAGTTAGGACATCTACTTTGTGAATGACACAAGTAATTTTTCCAACAATTGTTTACAGACAGATTATTTCATTTATAATTCACTGTATCACAATTCCAGTGGGTCAGAAGTTTACATACACTAAGTTGACTGTGCCTTTAAACAGCTTGGCCAATTTCAGAAAATGATGTCATGGCTTTAGAAGCTTCTGATAGGCTAATTGACAACATTTGAGTCAATTGGAGGTGTACCTGTGGATGTATTTCAAGGCCGACCTTCAAACTCACTGCCTCTTTGCTTGACATCATGATAAAATCAAAAGAAATCAGCCAAGACCTCAGAATAAAATTGTAGACCTCCACAAGTCTGGTTCATCCTTGGGAGCAATTTCCAAACGCCTGAAGGTACCACGTTCATCTGTCCAAACAATAGTACACAAGTATAAACACCATGGGAACACACAGCCATCATACCGCTCAGGAAGGAGACGCGTTGTCTCCTAGAGATTAACGTACTTTGGTGCGAAAAGTGCAAATCAATCCCTGAACAACAAAGGACCTTGTGAAGATGCTGGAGGAAACAGGTAGACAAGTATCTATATCCACAGTAAAACGAGTCCTCTATCGACATAACCTGAAAGGCTACTCAGCAAGGAAGAAGCCACTGCTCCAAAACACCATCCCAACCGTGAAGCACGGGGGTGGCAGCATCATGTTGTGGGGGTGCTTTGCTGCAGGAGGGACTGGTGCACTTCACAAAATAGATGGCATCATGAGGGAGGAAAAGTATGTGGATATATTGAAGCAATATCTCAAGACATCAGTCAGGAAGTTAAAGCTTGGTCACAAATGGGTCTTCCAAATGGACAATGACCCCAAGCATACTTCCAAAGTTGTGGCAAAATGGCTTAAGGACAACAAAGTCAAGGTATTGGAGTGGCCATCACAAAGCCCTGACCTCAATCCTATAGAAAATGTGTGGGCAGAACTGAAAAAGCGTGTGTGAGCAAGGAGGCCTACAAACCTGACTCAGTTACACCAGCTCTGTCAGGAGGAATGGGCCTAAATTCCCCCAATTTATTGTGGGAAGCTTGTGGAAGGCTACCCGAAACGTTTGACCCAAGTTAAACAATTTAAGGGCAATGCTACCTAATTGAGTGTATGTAAACTTCTGACCCACTGGGAATGTGATGAAAGAAATAAAAGCTGAAATGAATCATTCTCTCTACTATTATTCTGACATTTCACATTCTTAAAATAAAGTGGTGATCCTAACTGACCTAAGAAAGGGAATTTTAATTAAGATTAAGTGTCAGGAATTGTGAAAAACTGAGTTAAAATGTATTTGGCTAAGGCGTATGTAAACTTATGACGACAACTGTACATATTGTTTCCTGTTAGTGTTTTAACAGTCATGATTCACCATTCCCCCTCTGGTTTAGTTGTGGTAACCTGTCCCCCAGCTCTCTCTAACCTGTCCTCTAGCTCTAACCTGTCCTCTAGCTCGAACCTGTCCTCCAGCTCTAACCTGTCCTCCAGCTCTAACCTGTCCCCCAGCTCTAACCTGTCCCCCAGCTCTCTCTAACCTGTCCCCCAGCTCTCTCTAACCTGTCTCCCAGCTCTCTCTAACCTGTCCTCCAGCTCGAACCTGTCCTCCAGCTCGAACCTGTCCTCTAGCTCTAACCTGTCCTCTAGCTCGAACCTGTCCTCCAGCTCTAACCTGTCCTCCAGCTCTAACCTGTCCCCCAGCTCTAACCTGTCCCCCAGCTCTCTCTAACCTGTCCTCCAGCTCGAACCTGTCCTCCAGCTCTAACCTGTCCTCCAGCTCGAACCTGTCCTCTAGCTCTAACCTGTCCTCTAGCTCGAACCTGTCCTCTAGCTCTAACCTGTCCTCCAGCTCTAACCTGTCCTCCAGCTCGAACCTGTCCTCTAGCTCTAACCTGTCCTCCAGCTCGAACCTGTCCTCCAGCTCGAACCTGTCCTCTAGCTCTAACCTGTCCTCTAGCTCGAACCTGTCCTCTAGCTCTAACCTGTCCTCTAGCTCTAACCTGTCCTCCAGCTCTAACCTGTCCTCCAGCTCTAACCTGTCCTCTAGCTCTAACCTGTCCTCCAGCTCTAACCTGTCCCCCAGCTCTCTCTAACCTGTCCCCCAGCTCTCTCTAACCTCTCTCTAACCTGTCCTCTAGCTCTAACCTGTCCTCCAGCTCGAACCTGTCCTCCAGCTCTCTCTAATCTGTCCCCCAGCTCTCTCTAACCTGTCCTCCAGCTCGAACCTGTCCTCTAGCTCGAACCTGTCCTCCAGCTAACCTGTCCTCCAGCTCGAACCTGTCCTCCAGCTCGAACCTGTCCTCCAGCTCGAACCTGTCCCCCAGCTCTCTCTAACCTGTCCCCCAGCTCTCTCTAACCTGTCCCCCAGCTCTCTCTAACCTCTCTCTAACCTGTCCTCTAGCTCTAACCTGTCCTCCAGCACGAACCTGTCCTCCAGCTCTAACCTGTCCTCCAGCTCGAACCTGTCCTCTAGCTCGAACCTGTCCTCTAGCTCGAACCTGTCCTCCAGCTCTAACCTGTCCCCCAGCTCTCTCTAATCTGTCCCCCAGCTCTCTCTAACCTGTCCTCCAGCTCGAACCTGTCCTCCAGCTCGAACCTGTCCTCTAGCTCTAACCTGTCCTCTAGCTCTAACCTGTCCCCTAGCTCGAACCTGTCCTCCAGCTCTAACCTGTCCTCCAGCTCTAACCTGTCCCCCAGCTCTAACCTGTCCCCCAGCTCTCTCTAACCTGTCCTCCAGCTCGAACCTGTCCTCCAGCTCTAACCTGTCCTCCTCGAACCTGTCCTCTAGCTCTAACCTGTCCTCCAGCTCTAACCTGTCCTCCAGCTTGAACCTGTCCTCTAGCTCTAACCTGTCCTCCAGCTCAAACCTGTCCTCCAGCAACCTGTCCTCTAGCTCTAACCTGTCCCCTCAAACCTGTCCTCTAGCTCTAACCTGTACTCTAGCTCTAACCTGTCCTCCAGCTCTAACCTGTCCTCCAGCTCTAACCTGTCCTCTAGCTCTAACCTGTCCCCAGCTCTAACCTGTCCCCAGCTCTCTAACCTGTCCCCCAGCTCTCTAACCTGTCTCCCCTGCCTCTAGCTCTAACCTGTCCTCCAGCTCGAACCTGTCCTCCAGCTCTCTCTAATCTGTCCCCCAGCTCTCTCTAACCTGTCCTCCAGCTCGAACCTGTCCTCTAGCCTCGAACCTGTCCTCCAGCTCTCTAACCTGTCCTCCAGCTCGAACCTGTCCTCCCAGCTCGAACCTGTCCTCCAGCTCGAACCTGTCCCCCAGCTCTCTAACCTGTCCCCCAGCTCTCTCTAACCTGTCCCCCAGCTCTCTAACCTCTCTCTAACCTGTCCTCCAGCTCTAACCTGTCCTCCAGCTCTCGAACCTGTCCTCCAGCTCTAACCTGTCCTCCAGCTCTCTGTCCTCTAACCTGTCCTCCCTCGAACCTGTCCTCCAGCTCTAACCTGTCCCCCAGCTCTCTCTAACCTGTCCCCCAGCTCTCTCTAACCTCTCTCTAACCTGTCCCCCAGCTCTCTCTAACCTGTCCTCCAGCTCTAACCTGTCCTCCAGCTCTAACCTGTCCTCCAGCTCTCTCTAACCTGTCCCCCAGCTCTCTCTAACCTGTCCCCCAGCTCTCTCTAACCTGTCCCCCAGCTCTCTCTAACCTGTCCTCTAGCTCGAACCTGTCCTCCAGCTCTAACCTGTCCCCCAGCTCTCTAATCTGTCCCCCAGCTCTCTCTAACCTGTCCTCCCAGCTCTCCTGTCCTCCAGCTCTAACCTGTCCCCAGCTCTCTAACCTGTCCCCCAGCTCTCTCTAACCTGTCCCCCAGCTCTAACCTGTCCTCCAGCTCTAACCTGTCCCCCAGCTCTAACCTGTCCCCCAGCTCTCTCTAACCTGTCCCCCAGCTCTCTCTAACCTGTCTCCCAGCTCTAACCTGCCCCCCAGCTCTGTCCCCAGCTCTCTCTAACCTGTCCCCAGCTCTCTCTAACCTGTCCCCCAGCTTTCTCTAACCTGTCTCCCAGCTCTCTCTAACCTGTCTCCCAGCTCTCTCTAACCTGTCTCCCAGCTCTAACCTGTCCCCCAGCTCTCTCTAACCTGTCCCCCAGCTCTCTCTAACCTGTCCCCCAGCTCTCTCTAACCTGTCCCCCAGCTCTAACCTGTCCCCCAGCTCTAACCTGTCCCCCAGCTCTCTCTAACCTGTCCCCCAGCTCTCTCTAACCTGTCCCCCAGCTCTCTAACCTGTCTCCCAGCTCTAACCTGTCCCCAGCTCTCTCTAACCTGTCCCCCAGCTCTCTCTAACCTGTCCCCCAGCTCTCTCTAACCTGTCCCCCAGCTCTCTCTAACCTGTCCCCCAGCTCTCTCTAACCTGTCCCCCAGCTCTCTCTAACCTGTCCCCCAGCTCTCTCTAACCTGTCCCCCAGCTCTCTCTAACCTGTCCTCCAGCTCTAACCTGCTGTTTGCTGTTGGTCTCTGTTCCAGACACTAGATCGCCTCCCTCTCACCAACCCTGAGCACTTCGGCACTCCTGTCATCGGCAAGAAGGGGAACCGGGGACGCAGGTCCAATCCAGTGTGAGTATCTCCCTCTGTAAACTGTTGACTCCACCCTGGGCTGGGGACTGGGCTGTTGACTCCACCCTGGGCTGGGGACTGGGCTGTTGACTCCACCCTGGGCTGGGGACTGGGCTGTTGACTCCACCCTGGGCTGGGTACTGGGCTGTTGACTCCACCCTGGGCTGGGTACTGGGCTGTTGACTCCACCCTGGGCTGGGTACTGGGCTGTTGACTCCACCCTGGGCTGGGGACTGGGCTGTTGACTCCACCCTGGGCTGGGGACTGGACTGTTGACTCCACCCTGGGCTGGGGACTGGGCTGTTGACTCCACCCTGGGCTGGGTACTGGGCTGTTGACTCCACCCTGGGCTGGGGACTGGGCTGTTGACTCCACCCTGGGCTGGGGACTGGGCTGTTGACTCCACCCTGGGCTGGGGACTGGGCTGTTGACTCCACCCTGGGCTGGGGACTGGGCTGTTGACTCCACCCTGGGCTGGGTACTGGGCTGTTGACTCCACCCTGGGCTGGGGACTGGGCTGTTGACTCCACCCTGGGCTGGGGACTGGGCTGTTGACTCCACCCTGGGCTGGGGACTGGGCTGTTGACTCCACCCTGGGCTGGGGACTGGGCTGTTGACTCCACCCTGGACTGGGGACTGGGCTGTTGACTCCACCCTGGGCTGGGGACTGGGCTGTTGACTCCACCCTGGGCTGGGGACTGGGCTGTTGACTCCACCCTGGACTGGGGACTGGGCTGTTGACTCCACCCTGGGCTGGGGACTGGGCTGTTGACTCCACCCTGGGCTGGGTACTGGGCTGTTGACTCCACCCTGGGCTGGGGACTGGGCTGTGACTCCACCCTGGGCTGGGGACTGGGCTGTTGACTCCACCCTGGACTGGGGACTGGGCTGTTGACTCCACCCTGGGCTGGGGACTGGGCTGTTGACTCCACCCTGGGCTGGGGACTGGGCTGTTGACTCCACCCTGGACTGGGGACTGGGCTGTTGACTCCACCCTGGGCTGGGGACTGGGCTGTGACTCCACCCTGGGCTGGGTACTGGGCTGTTGACTCCACCCTGGGCTGGGGACTGGGCTGTTGACTCCACCCTGGGCTGGGGACTGGGCTGTTGACTCCACCCTGGGCTGGGGACTGGGCTGTTGATTCCACCCTGGGCTGGGGACTGGGCTGTTGACTCCACCCTGGGCTGGGTACTGGGCTGTTGACTCCACCCTGGGCTGGGGACTGGGCTGTTGACTCCACCCTGGGCTGGGGACTGGGCTGTTGACTCCACCCTGGGCTGGGGACTGGGCTGTTGACTCCACCCTGGGCTGGGGACTGGGCTGTTGACTCCACCCTGGGCTGGGGACTGGGCTGTTGACTCCACCCTGGGCTGGGGACTGGGCTGTTGACTCCACCCTGGGCTGGGGACTGGGCTGTTGACTCCACCCTGGGCTGGGGACTGGGCTGTTGACTCCACCCTGGGCTGGGGACTGGGCTGTTGACTCCACCCTGGGCTGGGGACTGGGCTGTTGACTCCACCCTGGGCTGGGTACTGGGCTGTTGACTCCACCCTGGGCTGGGGACTGGGCTGTTGACTCCACCCTGGGCTGGGGACTGGGCTGTTGACTCCACCCTGGGCTGGGGACTGGGCTGTTGATTCCACCCTGGGCTGGGGACTGGGCTGTTGACTCCACCCTGGGCTGGGTACTGGGCTGTTGACTCCACCCTGGGCTGGGGACTGGGCTGTTGACTCCACCCTGGGCTGGGGACTGGGCTGTTGACTCCACCCTGGGCTGGGTACTGGGCTGTTGACTCCACCCTGGGCTGGGGACTGGGCTGTTGACTCCACCCTGGGCTGGGTACTGGGCTGTTGACTCCACCCTGGGCTGGGGACTGGGCTGTTGACTCCACCCTGGGCTGGGGACTGGGCTGTTGACTCCACCCTGGGCTGGGGACTGGGCTGTTGACTCCACCCTGGGCTGGGTACTGGGCTGTTGACTCCACCCTGGGCTGGGGACTGGGCTGTTGACTCCACCCTGGGCTGGGTACTGGGCTGTTGACTCCACCCTGGGCTGGGTACTGGGCTGTTGACTCCACCCTGGGCTGGGGACTGGGCTGTTGACTCTACCCTGGACTGGGGACTGGACTGTTGACTCCACCCTGGGCTGGGGACTGGGCTGTTGACTCCACCCTGGGCTGGGGACTGGGCTGTTGACTCCACCCTGGGCTGGGGACTGGGCTGTTGACTCCACCCTGGGCTGGGGACTGGGCTGTTGACTCCACCCTGGGCTGGGGACTGGGCTGTTGACTCCACCCTGGGCTGGGGACTGGGCTGTTGACTCCACCCTGGGCTGGGGACTGGGCTGTTGACTCCACCCGGGGCTGGGGACTGGGCTGTTGACTCTACCCTGGGCTGGGGACTGGGCTGTTGACTCCACCCTGGGCTGGGGACTGGGCTGTTGACTCCACCCTGGACTGGGGACTGGGCTGTTGACTCCACCCTGGGCTGGGGACTGGGCTGTTGACTCTACCCTGGGCTGGGGACTGGGCTGTTGACTCCACCCTGGGCTGGGGACTGGGCTGTTGACTCCACCCTGGGCTGGGGACTGGACTGTTGACTCTACCCTGGGCTGGGTACTGGGCTGTTGACTCCACCCTGGGCTGGGTACTGGGCTGTTGACTCCACCCTGGGCTGGGGACTGGGCTGTTGACTCCACCCTGGGCTGGGGACTGGGCTGTTGACTCCACCCTGGGCTGGGGACTGGGCTGTTGACTCCACCCTGGGCTGGGGACTGGGCTGTTGACTCCACCCTGGGCTGGGGACTGGGCTGTTGACTCCACCCTGGGCTGGGGACTGGGCTGTTGCCTCCACCCTGGGCTGGGGACTGGGCTGTTGACTCCACCCTGGGCTGGGGACTGGGCTGTTGACTCCACCCTGGGCTGGGGACTGGGCTGTTGATTCCACCCTGGGCTGGGGACTGGGCTGTTGACTCCACCGTGGGCTGGGGACTGGGCTGTTGACTCCACCCTGGGCTGGGGACTGGGCTGTTGACTCCACCCTGGGCTGGGGACTGGGCTGTTGACTCCACCCTGGGCTGGGGACTGGGCTGTTGACTCCACCCTGGGCTGGGGACTGGGCTGTTGACTCCACCCTGGACTGGGGACTGGGCTGTTGACTCCACCCTGGGCTGGGGACTGGGCTGTTGACTCCACCCTGGGCTGGGGACTGGGCTGTTGATTCCACCCTGGGCTGGGGACTGGGCTGTTGACTCCACCCTGGGCTGGGGACTGGGCTGTTGACTCCACCCTGGGCTGGGGACTGGGCTGTTGACTCCACCCTGGGCTGGGGACTGGGCTGTTGACTCCACCCTGGGCTGGGGACTGGGCTGTTGACTCCACCCTGGGCTGGGGACTGGGCTGTTGACTCTACCCTGGGCTGGGGACTGGGCTGTTGACTCCACTGGGGACTGAACTTTAAGTAGCAACAGGGCTACTCTGTTGCTGGTGAGGAGAGAGTGAAGAAGAGCGGACTCCTCCGTCACGTCTCTGCACAGTACAACCGATGTAGTCATTTTCCTCTGAGTATTACAGTGGGTGTTTTAGAAACCCTTGATCCATTAGCATCCCGGTGCTAGGCTAAAATAACACTTCGATAATGAAATGAGAGGCCTGCACATGGAATAGGTGTCCATATACCCTGATCCTGTCTCTCTGCATTGGGCCCTGGTCAACATTAGTGCACTATATCTGCATAGGGCCCTGGTCAACATTAGTGCACTATGTAGGGAACAGGGTTCCATTTGGGAGGCCATCCTGGTATGAAAAGGACTCTGATGGAGAATATTCTTCATCTCACCTCCCTCCATAGTGCTCATAGGAAAGTTAATATTGTTCTGAACCCTTATAGTGACTTGGAATTCACCCGGCTACACATTATGGGACTAGGCATCATCTTCTGTGTCTTAGAGTGGAATCCTAGAGTGGAATCCTAGAGTGGAATCCTAGAGTTGAATCCTAAAGTTGAATCCTAAAGTGGAATCCTAGAGAGGAGTCCAAGAGAGGAGTCCAAGAGAGGAGTCCAAGAGCGGAGTCCAAGAGCGGAGTCCAAGAGAGGAGTCCAAGAGCGGAGTCCAAGAGCGGAGTCCAAGAGCGGAGTCCAAGAGAGGAGTCCAAGAGCGGAGTCCAAGAGCGGAGTCCAAGAGAGGAGTCCAAGAGCGGAGTCAAGAGAGGAGTCCAAGAGCGGAGTCTAAGAGAGGAGTCTAAGGGCAGAGTCCAAGAGCGGAGTCTAGAGAGGAGTCCAAGAGAGGAGTCAAGAGCGGAGTCAAGAGCGGAGTCAAGAGCGGAGTCTAAGAGAGGAGTCAAGAGCGGAGTCCAAGAGAGGAGTCTAAGAGCGGAGTCTAAGAGCGGAGTCCAAGAGCGGAGTCTAAGAGAGGAGTCTCTAGAGAGGAGTCCTAGAGCGGAGTCTAAGAGAGGAGTCCAAGAGCGGAGTCTAAGAGCGGAGTCCTAGAGAGGAGTCTAGAGCGGAGTCCTAGAGAGGGAGTCTAGAGAGGAGTCTCTAGAGCGGAGTCTCTAGAGCGGAGTCTCTAGAGCGGAGTCTCTAGAGCGGAGTCTAAGAGCGGAGTCCAAGAGAGGAGTCCAAGAGAGGAGTCCAAGAGAGGAGTCCAAGAGCGGAGTCCAAGAGAGGAGTCCAAGAGAGGAGTCCAAGAGAGGAGTCCAAGAGCGGAGTCCAAGAGAGGAGTCCAAGAGAGGAGTCCAAGAGAGGAGTCCAAGAGAGGGGTCCAAGAGAGGAGTCCAAGAGAGGAGTCCAAGAGCGGAGTCCAAGAGCGGAGTCCAAGAGCGGAGTCTCTAGAGAGGAGTCCTAGAGCGGAGTCTAAGAGAGGAGTCTCTAGAGCGGAGTCAAGAGAGGAGTCTAAGAGCGGAGTCCTAGAGCGGAGTCTCTAGAGCGGAGTCTAGAGAGGAGTCTCTAGAGAGGAGTCCTAGAGAGGAGTCTCTAGAGCGGAGTCTCTAGAGCGGAGTCTAAGAGCGGAGTCAAGAGCGGAGTCTAAGAGCGGAGTCTAAGAGCGGAGTCCAAGAGAGGGGTCCAAGAGAGGAGTCCAAGAGCGGGGTCCAAGAGAGGAGTCCAAGAGAGGAGTCCAAGAGCGGAGTCCAAGAGCGGAGTCCAAGAGCGGAGTCCAAGAGCGGAGTCCAAGAGAGGAGTCCAAGAGAGGAGTCCAAGAGAGGAGTCCAAGAGAGGAGTCCAAGAGAGGAGTCCAAGAGCGGAGTCCAAGAGCGGAGTCCAAGAGCGGAGTCCAAGAGAGGAGTCCAAGAGCGGAGTCCAAGAGCGGAGTCCAAGAGCGGAGTCCAAGAGCGGAGTCCAAGAGCGGAGTCCAAGAGAGGAGTCCAAGAGAGGGGTCCAAGAGAGGAGTCCAAGAGCGGAGTCCAAGAGAGGAGTCCAAGAGAGGAGTCCAAGAGAGGAGTCCAAGAGCGGAGTCCTAGAGAGGAGTCCAAGAGAGGAGTCCAAGAGAGGAGTCCAAGAGAGGAGTCCAAGGGTGGGCGGAGTCCAAGGGTGGGCGGAGTCCAAGGGCGGGCGGAGTCTCTAGAGCGGGGTCCAAGGGCGGGGTCCAAGGGCGGAGTCTAAGGGCGGAGTCTAAGGGCGGAGTCTAAGGGCGGAGTCTAAGAGCGGAGTCTAAGAGAGGAGTCTAAGGGCAGAGTCTAAGAGAGGAGTCTAAGAGCGGAGTCTAAGAGAGGAGTCTAAGAGCGGAGTCTAAGAGCGGAGTCTAAGAGAGGAGTCTAAGAGAGGAGTCTAAGAGCGGAGTCTAAGAGAGGAGTCTAAGAGAGGAGTCAAGAGAGGAGTCTAAGAGCGGAGTCCAAGAGAGGAGTCTAAGAGCGGAGTCCAAGAGAGGAGTCCAAGAGAGGAGTCCAAGAGCGGAGTCAAGAGAGGAGTCTAAGAGCGGAGTCTAGAGAGGAGTCTCTAGAGAGGAGTCAAGAGCGGAGTCCAAGAGCGGAGTCCAAGAGAGGAGTCAAGAGAGGAGTCCAAGAGCGGGCGGAGTCCTAGAGCGGGCGGAGTCCAAGAGCGGACGGAGCCCTAGAGCGGACGGAGTCCAAGAGAGGACTAATATTGCCTTTGCTTCAGAATAAGTTGAAGTGAATGTGAAGATCTTCACTCCAAAGACACTGATGTTATCCTTTCCATCAATTTGGTGAATGTTTATTTGTGGGGCCTGTATTCATTCCATGTTCATATCATTACCATAGCAGCCAAATTCCTTCTAATAATTTATCAGTGTGCTTTCATGTGCGTTGACAGGCATTTGTGCAAGCCCCTCTCACCAATTAGCCTAATAATTGTTGCAATATTATTCTGTATGACTTACATAGCCTATTTTAACAGGGTGTCTATGAGCAGAATAACCAGACGGGAAGTTGACTGGCTCATACAGGTTCATACATGCATTTTATTTCTCTGGTTGCAGTCCACGAGAGATTGCATTGCATTGAATCAAATGAATCAGGTTCAATGATTTTCTGCCCGTAGGAAAGGGTGTCGATGTCTTATTTCTAAATGTCTACTGCTTGCAAAGTCAATTTTTTTTCAAATGTAACATGTTTCTTTGCAAGACAAGGAGGAGACAATTTGAGGAGACTAAACTGCTTGGAGTAACCCTGGATTATAAACTGTCACGGTCAAAACATAACACGATAACGTACACATGGATTTAGTACTGTAGATATGTGGTTGTGGTGTAGTAGAGGCCTGAGGGCACACAGCACACATTTTTTTTAAACCTTTATCTGACAAGGTAAGTCAGTTAAGAACAAATTCTTATTTTCAATGACGGCCTAGGAACAGTGGGTTAACTGCCTGTTCAGGGGCAGAACGACAGATTTGTACCTTGTTGAACTTGCAACCTTTCGGTTACTAGTCCAACGCTCTAACCACTAGGCTACCTGCCGCCCCTACACTCTAACCACTAGGCTACCTGCCGCCCCTACACTCTAACCACTAGGCTACCTGCCGCCCCTACACTCTAACCACTAGGCTACCTGCCACCCCTCCCCTCTAACCACTAGGCTACCTGCCACCCCTCCCCTCTAACCACTAGGCTACCTGCCGCCCCTACACTCTAACCACTAGGCTACCTGCCACCCCTCCCCTCTAACCACTAGGCTACCTGCCACCCCTCCACTCTAACCACGAGGCTACCTGCCACCCCTCCCCTCTAACCACTAGGCTACCTGCCACCCCTCCCCTCTAACCACTAGGCTACCTGCCGTCCCTCCCCTCTAACCACTAGGCTACCTGCCGCCCCTACACTCTAACCACTAGGCTACCTGCCACCCAACACTCTAACCACTAGGCTACCTGCCACCCTCCCCTCTAACAACTAGGCTACCTGCCACCCTACACTCTAACCACTAGGCTACCTGCCACCCAACACTCTAACCACTAGGCTACCTGCCACCCCTCCCCTCTAACCACTAGGCTACCTGCCACCCCTCCCCTCTAACCACTAGGCTACCTGCCGCCCCTCCCCTCTAACCACTAGGCTACCTGCCGCCCCTCCCCTCTAACCACTAGGCTACCTGCCGCCCCTACACTCTAACCACTAGGCTACCTGCCGCCCCTACACTCTAACCACTAGGCTACCTGCCGCCCCTACACTCTAACCACTAGGCTACCTGCCGTCCCTACACTCTAACCACTAGGCTACCTGCCACCCCTACACTCTAACCACTAGGCTACCTGCCGCCCCGCACTCCCACTAGGCACCTGCCGCCCCTAACCACTAGGCTACCTGCCGTCCCTACACTCTAACCACTAGGCTACCTGCCGCCCCTACACTCTAACCACTAGGCTACCTGCCGTCCCTACACTCTAACCACTAGGCTACCTGCCACCCAACACTCTAACCACTAGGCTACCTGCCACCCCTCCCCTCTAACCACTAGGCTACCTGCCACCCCTCCCCTCTAACCACTAGGCTACCTGCCACCCAACACTCTAACCACTAGGCTACCTGCCACCCAACACTCTAACCACTAGGCTACCTGCCACCCCTCCCTCTAACCACTAGGCTACCTGCCGTCCCTCCCCTCTAACCACTAGGCTACCTGCCACCCCTCCCCTCTAACCACCAGGCTACCCTGCCACCCCTCCCCTCTAACCACTAGGCAACCTGCCACCCCTCCCCTCTAACCACGAGGCTACCTGCCGTCCCTCCCTCTAACCACTAGGCTACCTGCCACCCAACACTCTAACCACTAGGCTACCTGCCACCCTCCCCTCTAACAACTAGGCTACCTGCCACCCTACACTCTAACCACTAGGCTACCTGCCACCCAACACTCTAACCACTAGGCTACCTGCCACCCCTCCCCTCTAACCACTAGGCTACCTGCCACCCCTCCCCTCTAACCACTAGGCTACCTCCCGCCCCTCCCTAACCACTAGGCTACCTGCCGCCCTCCCCTCTAACCACTAGGCTACCTGCCGCCCCTACACTCTAACCACTAGGCTACCTGCCGCCCCTACACTCTAACCACTAGGCTACCTGCCGCCCCTACACTCTAACCACTAGGCTACCTGCCGTCCCTACACTCTAACCACTAGGCTACCTGCCACCCCTACACTCTAACCACTAGGCTACCTGCCGCCCCTACACTCTAACCACTAGGCTACCTGCCGTCCCTACACTCTAACCACTAGGCTACCTGCCGCCCCTACACTCTAACCACTAGGCTACCTGCCGTCCCTACACTCTAACCACTAGGCTACCTGCCGTCCCTACACTCTAACCACTAGGCTACCTGCCGCCCTCCCCTTCTAACCACTAGGCTACCTGCCGCCCTACACTCTAACCACTAGGTACCTGCCGCCCCTACACTCTAACCACTAGGCTACCTACCGCCCCTACACTCTAACCACTAGGCTACCTACCGCCCCAACGCTCTAACCACTAGGCTACCTACCGCCCCTACACTCTAACCACTAGGCTACCTGCCGCCCCTCCCCTAACTACTAGGCTACCTGCCGTCCCTACACTCTAACCACTAGGCTACCTGCCGTCCCTACACTCTAACCACTAGGCTACCTGCCGTCCCTACACTCTAACCACTAGGCTACCTGCCGCCCCTCCCCTCTAACCACTAGGCTACCTGCCGCCCCTACACTCTAACCACTAGGCTACCTGCCGCCCCTACACTCTAACCACTAGGCTACCTACCGCCCCTACACTCTAACCATTAGGCTACCTGCCGTCCCTATACTCTAACCACTAGGCTACCTGCCGTCCCTACACTCTAACCACTAGGCTACCTGCCGTCCCTACACTCTAACCACTAGGCTACCTGCCGTCCCTACACTCTAACCACTAGGCTACCTACCGCCCCTACACTCTAACCACTAGGCTACCTACCGCCCCAACGCTCTAACCACTAGGCTACCTACCGCCCCTACACTCTAACCACTAGGCTACCTGCCGCCCCTCCCCTCTAACTACTAGGCTACCTGCCGTCCCTACACTCTAACCACTAGGCTACCTGCCGTCCCTACACTCTAACCACTAGGCTACCTGCCGTCCCTACACTCTAACCACTAGGCTACCTGCCGTCCCTACACTCTAACCACTAGGCTACCTGCCGTCCCTACACTCTAACCACTAGGCTACCTGCCGCCCCTCCCCTCTAACCACTAGGCTACCTGCCGTCCCTACACTCTAACCACTAGGCTACCTGCCGTCCCTACACTCTAACCACTAGGCTACCTGCCGTCCCTCCCCTCTAACCACTAGGCTACCTGCCGTCCCTACACTCTAACCACTAGGCTACCTGCCGTCCCTACACTCTAACCACTAGGCTACCTGCCGTCCCTACACTCTAACCACTAGGCTACCTGCCGTCCCTACACTCTAACCACTAGGCTACCTGCCGTCCCTACACTCTAACCACTAGACTACCTGCCACCCCGGAATTTATTGTTTTTTTATATGTTACTGGACCCCAGGAAGAGTAGCTGCTGCCTTGGCAGGAACTAATGGGGATCCATAATAAACCCCAGGAAGAGTAGCTGCTGCCTTGGCAGGAACTAATGGGGATCCATAATAAACCCCCAGGAAGAGTAGCTGCTGCCTTGGCAGGAACTAATGGGGATCCATAATAAACTCCAGGAAGAGTAGCTGCTGCCTTGGCAGGAACTAATGGGGATCCATAATAAACCCCCAGGAAGAGTAGCTGCTGCCTTGGCAGGAACTAATGGGGATCCATAATAAACCCCAGGAAGAGTAGCTGCTGCCTTGGCAGGAACTAATGGGGATCCATAATAAACCCCAGGAAGAGTAGCTGCTGCCTTGGCAGGAACTAATGGGGATCCATAATAAACCCCCAGGAAGAGTAGCTGCTGCCTTGGCAGGAACTAATGTGGATCCATAATAAACCCCAGGAAGAGTAGCTGCTGCCTTGGCAGGAACTAATGGGGATCCATAATAAACCCCCAGGAAGAGTAGCTGCTGCCTTGGCAGGAACTAATGGGGATCCATAATAAACCCCTAGGAAGAGTAGCTGCTGCCTTGGCAGGAACTAATGGGGATCCATAATAAACCCCAGGAAGAGTAGCTGCTGCCTTGGCAGGAACTAATGGGGATCCATAATAAACCCCAGGAGGAGTAGCTGCTGCCTTGGCAGGAACTAATGGGATCCATAATAAACCCCAGGAAGAGTAGCTGCTGCCTTGGCAGGATCTGCTAAATGACTTAAATGTAAATTTAAACTAATGGGGATCCATAATAACCCCAGGAAGAGTAGCTGCTGCCTTGGCAAGAACTAATGGAGATCCATAATAAACCCCAGGAAGAGTAGCTGCTGTCTTGGCAGGAACTAATGGGAATCCATAATAAACACCAGGAAGAGTAGCTGCTGCCTTGGCAGGAACTAATGGGGATCCATAATAAACCCCAGGAAGAGTAGCTGCTGCCTTGGCAAGAACTAATGGAGATCCATAATAAACCAACAGGAAGAGTAGCTGCTGTCTTGGCAGGAACTAATGGGGATCCATAATAAACCCCAGGAAGAGTAGCTGCTGCCTTGGCAAGAACTAATGGAGATCTATAATAAACCCCAGGAAGAGTAGCTGCTGCCTTGGCAGGAACTAATGGAGATCCATAATAAACCCCAGGAATAGTAGCTGCTGTCTTGGCAGGAACTAATGGGGATCCATAATAAAGCCCAGGAAGAGTAGCTGCTGCCTTGGCAGGAACTAATGGAGATCCATAATAAACCCCAGGAAGAGTAGCTGCTGCCTTGGCAGGAACTAATGGGGATCCATAATAAACACCAGGAAGAGTAGCTGCTACCTTGGCAGGAACTAATGGAGATCCATAATAAACCCCAGGAAGAGTAGCTGCTGCCTTGGCAGGAACTAATGGGGATCCATAATAACCCCCAGGAAGAGTCGCTGCTGCAGGAACTAATGGAGATCCATAATAAACCCCAGGAAGAGTAGCTGCTGCCTTGGCAGGAACTAATGGGGATCCATAATAAACCCCAGGAAGAGTAGCTGCTGCCTTGGCAGGAACTAATGGGGATCCATAATAAACCCCAGGAAGAGTAGCTGCTGCCTTGGCAGGAACTAATGGGGATCCATAATAAACCCCAGGAAGAGTAGCTGCTGCCTTGGCAGGAACTAATGGGGATCCATAATAAACCCCAGGAAGAGTAGCTGCTGCCTTGGCAGGAACTAATGGGGATCCATAATAAACCCCATGAAGAGTAGCTGCTGCCTTGGCAGGAACTAATGTGGATCCATAATAAACACCCAGGAAGAGTAGCTGCTGCCTTGGCAGGAACTAATGTGGATCCATAATAAACCCCAGGAAGAGTAGCTGCTGCCTTGGCAGGAACTAATGTGGATCCATAATAAACCCCAGGAAGAGTAGCTGCTGCCTTGGCAGGAACTAATGTGGATCCATAATAAACCCCAGGAAGAGTAGCTGCTGCCTTGGCAGGAACTAATGGGGATCCATAATAAACACCCAAGAAGAGTAGCTGCTGCCTTGGCAGGAACTAATGTGGATCCATAATAAACCCCAGGAAGAGTAGCTGCTGCCTTGGCAGGAACTAATGGGGATCCATAATAAACCCCAGGAAGAGTAGCTGCTGCCTTGGCAGGAACTAATGGGGATCCATAATAAACCCCAGGAAGAGTAGCTGCTGCCTTGGCAGGAACTAATGGGGATCCATAATAAACCCCAGGAAGAGTAGCTGCTGCCTTGGCAGGAACTAATGGGGATCCATAATAAACCCCAGGAAGAGTAGCTGCTGCCTTGGCAAGAACTATTGGGGATCCATAATAAAGCCCAGGAAGAGTAGCTGCTGCATTGGCAGGAACTAATGGGGATCCATAATAAACACCAGGAAGAGTAGCTGCTGCCTTGGCAGGAACTAATAGAGATCCATAATAAACCCCAGGAAGAGTAGCTGCTGCCTTGGCAGGAACTAATGGGGATCCATAATAAACACCAGGAAGAGTAGCTGCTGCCTTGGCAGGAACTAATGGGGATCCATAATAAACCCCAGGAAGAGTAGCTGCTGCCTTGGCAGGAACTAATGGGGATCCATAATAAACCCCAGGAAGAGTAGCTGCTGCCTTGTCAGGAACTAATGGGGATCCATAATAAACCCCAGGAAGAGTAGCTGCTGCCTTGGCAAGAACTATTGGGGATCCATAATAAACCCCAGGAAGAGTAGCTGCTGCCTTGGCAGGAACTAATGGGGATCCATAATAAACACCAGGAAGAGTAGCTGCTGCCTTGGCAAGAACTAATGGAGATCCATAATAAACCCCAGGAAGAGTAGCTGCTGCCTTGGCAGGAACTAATGGGGATCCATAATAAACCCCAGGAAGAGTAGCTGCTGCCTTGGCAGGAACTAATGGGGATCCATAATAAACCCCAGGAAGAGCAGCTGCTGCCTTGGCAGGAACTAATGGGGATCCATAATAAACCCCAGGAAGAGTCGCTGCTGCAGGAACTAATGGAGATCCATAATAAACCCCAGGAAGAGCAGCTGCTGCCTTGGCAGGAACTAATGGGGATCCATAATAAACCCCAGGAAGAGCAGCTGCTGCCTTGCCTTGAACTAATGGGGATCCATAATAAACACCAGGAAGAGTCGCTGCTGCAGGAACTAATGGAGATCCATAATAAACCCCAGGAAGAGTAGCTGCTGCCTTGGCAGGAACTAATGGGGATCCATAATAAACCCCAGGAAGAGTAGCTGCTGCAGGAACTAATGGGGATCCATAATAAACCCCAGATCCGTAATAAATATAAATACAGACCTCATGGTCTCATCTATTCAGCTCGTTATGATATAAAATGCTACTCCATTCCAACAGACAGAATGATCATTGTCGTTTGTGTTTTCTAAGCAGGAAGCTGCTCACTCCTAGGCTGTTATTTTCACCCCCCCCCAGCCCTCGCGGAAGCCACTTTCCCCTCGGGGGAATCCCCGTCGAAACCGGATGCAGTTTGTCTGCCATCTTAAGTGGAGGTCCAATTCACAAACGTTGCCTCCTCGGGCCTCAATTTAGCTCGAGGGAGTGAGTGAACAACGTTGGTCACTTGCGGGGTTGATGTGACCCACAATTCAATGTGATCACATGTCTGGTGGAAGCTACGCGTCAAATTTAATTGAAAAGGCTGCATTTTCGGATATGTCAGAAAAGAGTATGAAGCTAGCTTGCTAAAAATATATATACATAGATTTTAGCATTGGCAAATTGGCTTAGTCTCGGAGTGTTGCTCGATTCATAAACATATTTTTTGCAATTGGAATAAATTACCAAGCCATAAAACTAGCTAGCCAGCTATGGGTAACTGTAGCTAGCTACCTGACAGGAGTGCTAGCTAAATACGTTAGCTTACTAGGTACATTAATACTGTAGCTAGCTACCTGACAGGAGTGCTAGCTAGATACGTTAGCTTACTAGGTACATTAATACTGTATCTAGCTACCTGACAGGAGTGCTAGCTAGATACGTTAGCTTACTAGGTACATTAATACTGTATCTAGTTACCTGACATGAGTGCTAGCTAGATACGTTTGCTTACTAGGTACATTAATACTGTATCTAGCTACCTGACAGGAGTGCTAGCTAGATACGTTAGCTTACTAGGTACATTAATACTGTAGCTAGCTACCTGACAGGAGTGCTAGCTAGATACGTTAGCTTAGTAGGTACATTAATACTGTATCTAGCTACCTGACAGGAGTGCTAGCTAGATACGTTAGCTTACTAGGTACATTAATACTGTATCTAGCTACCTGACAGGAGCGCTAGCTAGATACGTTAGCTTACTAGGTACATTAATACTGTAGCTAGCTACCTGACAGGAGAGCTAGCTAGATACGTTAACTTACAAGGTACATTAATACTGTAGCCAGCTACCTGACAGGAGCGCTAGCTAGATACGTTAGCTTACTAGGTACATTAATACTGTAGCTAGCTACCTGACAGGAGAGCTAGCTAGATACGTTAACTTACAAGGTACATTAATACTGTAGCCAGCTACCTGACAGGAGCGCTAGCTAGATACGTTAGCTTACTAGGTACATTAATACTGTAGCTAGCTACCTGACAGGAGAGCTAGCTAGATACGTTAACTTACAAGGTACATTAATACTGTAGCCAGCTACCTGACAGGAGCGCTAGCTAGATACGTTAGCTTACTAGGTACATTAATACTGTATCTAGTTACCTGACAGGAGTGCTAGCTAGATACGTTTGCTTACTAGGTACATTAATACTGTATCTAGCTACCTGACAGGAGTGCTAGCTAGATACGTTAGCTTACTAGGTACATTAATACTGTATCTAGCTACCTGACAGGAGTGCTAGCTAGATACGTTAGCTTAGTAGGTACATTAATACTGTATCTAGCTACCTGACAGGAGTGCTAGCTAGATACGTTAGCTTACTAGGTACATTAATACTGTATCAAGCTACCTGACAGGAGTGCTAGCTAGATACGTTAGCTTACTAGGTATATTAGTAGCTTTAGGTTGGTTGTTTTTAAGCTCAATTTCCAGATTTCCACCAAGAATGTTGCCTCTCCGATCTTCACTCTCCCTCGCTTGGGCAAGGGACATTTAAGGTACACTCGGATGTGACTCGGATGTGACTCGGATGTGACTCGGATGTGACTCGGATGTAAAACATAGATCAAGGGCTGAGGGTTCACCCCGAGTACCGCTGATCACCCCGAGTACCGCTGATCACCCCGAGTACCGCTGATCACCCCGAGTACCGCTGATCACCCCGAGTACCGCTGATCACCCCGAGTACCGCTGATCACCCCGAGTACCGCTGATCACCCTGAGTACCGCTGATCAGCTGATCAATCCGAGTACCGCTGATCACCCCGAGTACCGCTGATCACCCTGAGTACCGCTGATCACCCTGAGTACCGCTGATCAGCTGATCAATCCGGGTACCGCTGATCACCCCGAGTACCGCTGATCACCCCGAGTACCGCTGATCACCCCGAGTACCGCTGATCACCCTGAGTACCGCTGATCAGCTGATCAATCCGAGTACCGCTGATCACCCCGAGTACCGCTGATCACCCTGAGTACCGCTGATCAGCTGATCAATCCGAGTACCGCTGATCACCCCGAGTACCGCTGATCACCCCGAGTACCGCTGATCACCCCGAGTACCGCTGATCACCCTGAGTACCGCTGATCAGCTGATCAATCCGGGTACCGCTGATCACCCCGAGTACCGCTGATCACCCCGAGTACCGCTGATCACCCCGAGTACCGCTGATCACCCCGAGTACCGCTGATCACCCCGAGTACCGCTGATCACCCCGAGTACCGCTGATCACCCCGAGTACCGCTGATCACCCCGAGTACCGCTGATCACCCCGAGTACCGCTGATCACCCCGAGTACCGCTGATCACCCCGAGTACCGCTGATCACCCCGAGTACCGCTGATCACCCCGAGTACCGCTGATCACCCTGAGTACCGCTGATCACCCCGAGTACCGCTGATCACCCCGAGTACCGCTGATCACCCCGAGTACCGCTGATCACCCTGAGTACCGCTGATCAGCTGATCAATCTGAGTACCGCTGATCACCCCGAGTACCGCTGATCACAGGAAGACCAAGACCGCTGATCACCCCTGAGTACCGCTGATCAGCTGATCAATCCGAGTACCGCTGATCACCCACTGAGTACCGCTGATCAATCCCCTATAGTACCGCTGATTAGCTGCATTGGCTTCTCCCTCTCTCTCTCTCTCTGTCCAGTGACCATATGACATCATGTCTCTCTCTCACTCTCTCTGCAGTGACCATCTCATCTCCCCTCCTCTCTCTCTCTCTCTCTCTCTCTCCACTGTCCAGTCTCTCTCATCATGTCTCCTATCCCTCCCCCTAGTACTCTACTCTCTCTCTGACCATATGACATCATGTCCCCCTATCTAGTACTCTACCACTCTGACTCATCATGTCCCCTATATATAGTACACTCCATCTCTCCCTCTCTCCAGTGACTCTCTCATCATCTCCCTCTCTCTCTCCTCTCCAGTGACCATATGACTCTCTCCCCTCTCTCCTCTCTCTCTCTCTCTCTCTCTCTCTCTCTCTCTCTCTGTCTTTTCTGTCTTTATAACCAGAGGGGAGCTAGAAGGGAGATGTCTGATCACTATGGTGTGTATTAGAGTAACAGAGTTTAAACATAGTTAAAGCTCTTCTTAGTTGGGTGCCCTATACCGTTTGGTCTCACTGTGTGTGTGTTAAATTTAAACTATTGTGTATTCATTGTTGTAAATTGGTATGTTCTCCTTCCTTCTGCCAGTCAGGAGGAAGAGTCCTCTTCATCGTCCAGTGAAGAGGAGGACAGTGACGGGAGACAGAACGAAGACCTGTATGGGAAGGTGGTGTGTGTTGAGGTGGGCCCTGCCTCTACTGCAGACAGGAAGACCAAGACAACAGCATGGTACCCTGCCCTGGTGAGATCAGCTACCTCCATATCTCTGGCTGTGGATCATATGACATCATATCCCCTATATGACACCATATCCCCTACATGACATCATATCCCCTATATATAGTACACTACTATTGTCCAGAGACTATATGACATCATGTCCCCTATATGACATCATATCCCCTATATTTAGTAAACTACCACTGTGCAGTGACCATATGACATCATATCCCCTATATATAGTACACTACCACTGTGCAGTGACCATATGACATCATATCCCCTATATATAGTACACTACCACTGTCCAGTGACCATATGACATCATGTCCCCATATATAGTACACTACCACTGTGCAGTGACCATATGACATCATGTCCCCTATATATAGTACACTACCACTGTCCAGTGACCATATGACATCATGTCCCCTATATATAGTACACTACCACTGTCCAGTGACCATATGACATCATATCCCCTATATATAGTACACTACCACTGTGCAGTGACCATATGACATCATATCCCCTATATATAGTACACTACCACTGTCCAGTGACCATATGACATCATATCCCCTATATATAGTACACTACCACTGTGCAGTGACCATATGACATCATATCCCCTATATATAGTACACTACCACTGTCCAGTGACCATATGACATCATATCCCCTATATATAGTACACTACCACTGTGCAGTGACCATATGACATCATATCCCCTATATATAGTACACTACCACTGTCCAGTGACCATATGACATCATATCCCCTATATATAGTACACTACCACTGTCCAGTGACCATATGACATCATATCCCCTATATATAGTACACTACCACTGTGCAGTGACCATATGACATCATATCCCCTATATATAGTACACTACCACTGTCCAGTGACCATATGACATCATATCCCCTATATATAGTACACTACCACTGTGCAGTGACCATATGACATCATATCCCCTATATATAGTACACTACCACTGTCCAGTGACCATATGACATCATGTCCCCTATATTTAGTAAACTACTAATGTCCAGTGATCATATGACATCATGTCCCCTATATATAGTACCCTACCACTGTCCAGTGACCATATGACATCATATCCCCTATATATAGTACACTACCACTGTGCAGTGACCATATGACATCATATCCCCTATATATAGTACACTACCACTGTCCAGTGACCATATGACATCATATCCCCTATATATAGTACACTACCACTGTCCAGTGACCATATGACATCATGTCCCCTATATGACATCATATCCCCTATATGACATCATATCTCCTATATGACATCATGTCCCCTATATGACATCATATCCCCTATATATAGTACACTACCACTGTCCAGTGACCATATGACATCATATCCCCTATATATAGTACACTACCACTGTCCAGTGACCATATGACATCATATCCTCTATACAGTTGAAGTCGGAAGTTTACATACACCTTAGCCAAATACATTTAAAGTCAGTTTTTCACACTTCCTGACATTTAATCCTAGTAACAATTCCCAGTCTTAGGTCAGTTAGTATCACCACTTTATTTTAAGAATGTGAAATGTCAGAATAATAGTAGAGAGAATGATTTATTTCAGCTTTTATTTCTTTCATCACATTCCCAGTGGGTCAGAAGTTTACATACACTCAATTAGTATTTGGAAGAAATTGCCTTTAAATTGTTTAACTTGAGTCAAAGATTTTGGGTAGCCTTCCACAAGCTTCCCACGATAAGTTGGGTGAATTTTGGCCCATTCCTCCTGACAGAGCTGGTGTAACTGAGTCGGGTTTGTAGGCCTCCTTGCTCGCACAAGCTTTTTCAGTTCTGTCCACACATCTTCTATGGGATTGAGGTGAGGGCTTTGTGATGGCCTGTCCAATACCTTGACTTCGTTGTCCTTAAGCCATTTTGCCACAACTTTGGAAGTATGCTTGGGGTCATTCTCCATCTGGAAGACCCATTTGCGACCAAGCTTTAACTTCCTGACTGATGTCTTGAGATGTTGCTTCGAAATATCCACATAATTTTCCTACCTTATGATGCCATCTATTTTGTGAAGTGCACCAGTCTCTCCTGCAGCAAAGCATCCCCACAACATGATGCTGCCACCCCCGTGCTTCATGGTTGGGATGGTGTTCTTCGGCTTGCAAGCCTCCCCCTTTCCTCCAAACAAAACGATGGTCATTATGGGGCGGCAGCGTAGCCTAGTGGTTAGAGCGTTGGACTAGTAACCGGAAGGTTGCGAGTTCAAACCCCAGAGCTGACAAGGTACAAATCTGTTGTTCTGCCCCTGAACAGGCACTGTTCCCAGGCCGTCATTGAAAATAAGAATATGTTCTTAACTGACTTGCCTGGTCAAATAAAGGTAAAAAAAAAAAAAAAAATAAAAAATGGCCAAACAGTTCTATTTTTGTTTCATCAGACCAGAGGACATTTCTCCAAAAAGTATGATCTTTGTCCCCATGTGCAGTTGCAAACCATAGTCTGTCTTTTTTATGGCGGTTTTGGAGCAGTGGCTTCTTCCTTGGTGAGCGGCATTTCAGGTTATGTCGATAGAGGACTCGTTTTACTGTGGATATAGATACTTGTCTACCTGTTTCCTCCAGCATCTTCACAAGGTCCTTTGCTGTTGTTCTGGGATTGATTTGCACTTTTCGCACCAAAGTACGTTAATCTCTAGGAGACAGAACGCGTCTCCTTCCTGAGCGGTATGATGGCTGTGTGTTCCCATGGTGTTTATACTTGTGTACTATTGTTTGTACAGATGAACGTGGTACCTTCAGGCATTTGGAAATTGCTCCCAAGGATGAACCAGACTTGTGGAGGTCTACAATTTGTTTTCTGAAGTCCAAGTTGATTTCTTTTGATTTTCCCATGATGTCAAGCAAAGAGGCACTGAGTTTGAAGGTAGACCTTGTAATGCATCCACAGGTACACCTCCAATTGACTCAAATGATGTCAATTAGCCTATCAGAAGCAACAACATCATTATCTGCCATTTTCCAAGCTGTTTAAAGTCAATTTACTCTGACCCACTGGAATTGTGATACAGTGAATTATAAGTGAAATAATCTGTAAACAATTGTTGGAAAAATGACTTGTGTCATGCACAAAGATGTCCTAACCGACCAAAACTATAGTTTGTTAACAAGAAATGTGTGGAGTGGTTGAAAAACTACTTTTAATGACTCCAACCTAAGTGTATGTAAACTTCCTACTTCAATTGTATATAGTACCCCACTACTGTTCAGAGAGCATATAAGCAGGGGAGTGTAACAGACAGCATCTTGGTATGAAATTATTATTATTATTATTATAAATTACACTACGCAGTCCCTGATCAACAGTAGTGAACTATATAGGGATTAGGGTGTCAAAGTAGTGCACTATATAGGGATTAGGGCACCATTTGGAACTCGTATGCTGCACTACACTGGCATCGTGAGGGAACACAGCTACTAGCACTATAGCACTATAACACTATTACACTACAACACTACAGCGCTGCAACACTACAGCACTACAACACTACACCACTACTACACTACTACACTACTACACTATAACACTATTACACTTCAACACTACAACACTATAACAGACCTAAGAGACCTCTATCATCAGTAAAGTAGATTATTGTCAGTGTCGAGACCTCTATCATCAGTAAAGTAGATTATTGTCAGTGTCGAGACCTCTCTATCATCAGTAAAGTAGATTATTGTCAGTGTCGAGACCTCTCTATCATCAGTAAAGTAGATTATTGTCAGTGTCGAGACCTCTATCATCAGTAAAGTAGATTATTGTCAGTGTCGAGACCTCTATCATCAGTAAAGTAGATTATTGTCAGTGTCGAGACCTCTCTATCATCAGTAAAGTAGATTATTGTCAGTGTCGAGACCTCTCTATCATCAGTAAAGTAGATTATTGTCAGTGTCGAGACCTCTCTATCATCAGTAAAGTAGATTATTGTCAGTGTCGAGACCTCTCTATCATCAGTAAAGTAGATTATTGTCAGTGTCGAGACCTCTATCATCAGTAAAGTAGATTATTGTCAGTGTCGAGACCTCTATCATCAGTAAAGTAGATTATTGTCAGTGTCGAGACCTCTATCATCAGTAAAGTAGATTATTGTCAGTGTCGAGACCTCTCTATCATCAGTAAAGTAGATTATTGTCAGTGTCGAGACCTCTATCATCAGTAAAGTAGATTATTGTCAGTGTCGAGACCTCTATCATCAGTAAAGTAGATTATTGTCAGTGTCGAGACCTCTCTATCATCAGTAAAGTAGATTATTGTCAGTGTCGAGACCTCTCTATCATCAGTAAAGTAGATTATTGTCAGTGTCGAGACCTCTCTATCATCAGTAAAGTAGATTATTGTCAGTGTCGAGACCTCTATCATCAGTAAAGTAGATTATTGTCAGTGTCGAGACCTCTCTATCATCAGTAAAGTAGATTATTGTCAAGTGATTATTGTCAGACCTCTATCATCAGTAAAGTAGAAGTAGATTATTGTCATTGTCAGTGTCGAGACCTCTATCATCAGTAAAGTAGATTATTGTCAGTGTCGAGACCTCTATCATCAGTAAAGTAGATTATTGTCAGTGTCGAGACCTCTCTGTCATCAGTAAAGTAGATTATTGTCAGTGTCGAGACCTCTATCATCAGTAAAGTAGATTATTGTCAGTGTCGAGACCTCTCCTCTATCATCAGTAAAGTAGATTATTGTCAGTGTCGAGACCTCTATCATCAGTAAAGTAGATTATTGTCAGTGTCGAGACCTCTATCATCAGTAAAGTAGATTATTGTCAGTGTCGAGACCTCTATCATCAGTAAAGTAGATTATTGTCAGTGTCGAGACCTCTATCATCAGTAAAGTCAGTGTTATTGTCAGTGTCGAGACCTCTATCATCAGTAAAGTAGATTATTGTCAGTGTCGAGACCTCTATCATCAGTAAAGTAGATTATTGTCAGTGTCGAGACCTCTATCATCAGTAAAGTAGATTATTGTCAGTGTCGAGACCTCTATCATCAGTAAAGTAGATTATTGTCAGTGTCGAGACCTCTATCATCAGTAAAGTAGATTATTGTCAGTGTCGAGACCTCTCTATCATCAGTAAAGTAGATTATTGTCAGTGTCGAGACCTCTATCATCAGTAAAGTAGATTATTGTCAGTGTCGAGACCTCTCTATCATCAGTAAAGTAGATTATTGTCAGTGTCGAGACCTCTCTATCATCAGTAAAGTAGATTATTGTCAGTGTCGAGACCTCTCTATCATCAGTAAAGTAGATTATTGTCAGTGTCGAGACCTCTCTATCATCAGTAAAGTAGATTATTGTCAGTGTCGAGACCTCTCTATCATCAGTAAAGTAGATTATTGTCAGTGTCGAGACCTCTATCATCAGTAAAGTAGATTATTGTCAGTGTCGAGACCTCTCTATCATCAGTAAAGTAGATTATTGTCAGTGTCGAGACCTCTATCATCAGTAAAGATTAGATTATTGTCAGTAGATTATTGTCAGTGTCGAGACCTCTATCATCAGTAAAGACCTCATCATCAGTAAAGTAGATTATTGTCAGTGTCGAGACCTCTATCATCAGTAAAGTAGATTATTGTCAGTGTCGAGACCTCTATCATCAGTAAAGTAGATTATTGTCAGTGTCGAGACCTCTATCATCAGTAAAGTAGATTATTGTCAGTGTCGAGACCTCTATCATCAGTAAAGTAGATTATTGTCAGTGTCGAGACCTCTATCATCAGTAAAGTAGATTATTGTCAGTGTCGAGACCTCTATCATCAGTAAAGTAGATTATTGTCAGTGTCGAGACCTCTATCATCAGTAAAGTAGATTATTGTCAGTGTTGAGACCTCTCTATCATCAGTTGGAATATTTTGTCGTAAAATAGTTGTCAAAGTTGGGTCTTTGATCAAATTGCTTTTCCACTATAAACAATGGATTCATATGGCTGGTTGTTGCATTGTAGATACACAATGCTGCCCAGCTGAAATGAGAAAACCAGAGGACCAGAGCCCTATTCCCTATATAGTGCACTACTTTAGACCAGAGCCCTATTCCCTATATAGTGCACTACTTTAGACCAGAGCCCTATTCCCTATATAGTGCACTACTTTAGACCAGAGCCCTATTCCATATATAGTGCACTACTGTAAAGTGACCAGAGCCCTATTCATCAGTATATAGTGCACTACTGTTGACCAGAGCCCTATTCCCTATATATCATCAGTGCAGTGTCGAGACTCTACTTTAGACCAGAGCCCTATTCCCTAAAGTATAGTGCACTACTTTAGACCAGAACCCTATTCCCTAAAGTATAGTGCACTACTTTAGACCAGAGCCCTATTCCCTATATAGTGTCACTACTTTTAGACCAGAACCCTATTCCCTATATAGTACACTACTTTAGACCAGGGCCCTATTCCCTAAAGTAGATATTGTGCACTATCTCAGTAAAGTAGACCAGAGCCCTATTCCCTATAGATAGTGTGTCACTACTTTAGACCAGAGCCCTATTCCCTATATAGTGTGTCAGACTACATTTAGACCAGAGCCCTATCATCCTAAAGTAGATTAGTGCAGACCTACTTTAGACCAGAACTCTCTATCCAGTAAAGTAGATTATTGTCTATTCCCAGTATATAGTGCACTACTTTAGACCAGAGCCCTATTCCCTATATAGTGCACTACTTTAGACCAGAACCCTATTCCCTATATTGTACACTACTTTAGACCAGAGCCCTATTCCCTATATAGTGCACTACTTTAGACCAGAGCCCTATTCCCTATATAGTGCACTACTTTAGACCAGAGCCCTATTCCCTATATAGTGCACTACTTTAGACCAGAGCCCTATTCCTTTAGACCAGAGCCCTATTCCCTATAGTGCACTACTTTAGACCAGAGCCCTATTCCCTATATAGTGCACTACTTTAGACCAGAGCCCTATTCCCTATATAGTGCACTACTTTAGACCAGAGCCCTATTCCCTATATAGTGCACTACTTTAGACCAGAGCCCTATTCCCTATATCGTGCACTACTTTTGACTTGAGTGCAGGCCAATGGCACCCTATTCCCTATATAGTGCACTACTTTTGACTTGAGTGCAGGCCAATGGCACCCTATTCCCTATATAGTGCACTACTTTAGACCAGAGCCCCTATTCCTATATAGTGCACTACTTTAGACCAGAGCCATATTCCCTATATCGTGCACTACTTTTGAGTTGAGTGCAGGCCAATGGCACCCTATTCCCTATATAGTGCACTACTTTAGACCAAAGCCCTATTCCCTATATAGTGCACTACTTTAGACCAGAGCCCTATTCCCTATATAGTGCACTACTTTAGACCAGAGCCATATTCCCTATATAGTGCACTACTTTTGACTTGAGTGCAGGCCAATGGCACCCTATTCCCTATATAGTGCTATAGTACTTCTGTTCTAACCAGATTCTCATGGGCCCTAGTTGAAACTAGTTCACTATGTAGGGAATAAAGTGCCATTTGGGATTCTGCCCTGTGTTTGTTGTTGTTGTCAGCTGCAGTGTGTTGACATGCCAGCTCCTTACCACGTCCTACTGGCCATGTGGGGAACTACAGCTACAGGGCTGCCTCGTAGTATAATACTACAGGGCTGCCTCATAGTATAATACTACAGGGCTGCCTCGTAGTACAATACTACAGCTACAGGGCTGCCTCGTAGTATAATACTACAGGGCTGCCTCGTAGTACAATACTACAGCTACAGGGCTGCCTCGTAGTACAATACTACAGCTACAGGGCTGCCTCGTAGTACAATACTACAGCTACAGGGCTGCCTCGTAGTATAATACTACAGGGCTGCCTCGTAGTACAATACTACAGCTACAGGGCTGCCTCGTAGTATAATACTACAGCTACAGGGCTGCCTCGTAGTACAATACTACAGGGCTGCCTCGTAGTACAATACTACAGCTACAGGGCTGCCTCGTAGTACAATACTACAGCTACAGGGCTGCCTCGTAGTATAATACTACAGGGCTGCCTCGTAGTACAATACTACAGCTACAGGGCTGCCTCGTAGTATAATACTACAGCTACAGGGCTGCCTCGTAGTACAATACTACAGCTACAGGGCTGCCTCGTAGTACAATACTACAGCTACAGGGCTGCCTCGTAGTACAATACTACAGCTACAGGGCTGCCTCGTAGTACAATACTACAGCTACAGGGCTGCCTCGTAGTACAATACTACAGCTACAGGGCTGCCTCGTAGTACAATACTACAGCTACAGGGCTGCCTCGTAGTACAATACTACAGCTACAGGGCTGCCTCGTAGTACAATACTACAGCTACAGGGCTGCCTCGTAGTACAATACTACAGCTACAGGGCTGCCTCGTAGTACAATACTACAGCTACAGGGCTGCCTTGTAGTTCAATACTACAGCTACAGGGCTGCCTCGTAGTATAATACTACAGGGCTGCCTCGTAGTACAATACTACAGCTACAGGGCTGCCTCGTAGTATAATACTACAGCTACAGGGCTGCCTCGTAGTATAATACTACAGCTACAGGGCTGCCTCGTAGTATAATACTACAGCTACAGGGCTGCCTTGTAGTATAATACTACAGCTACAGGGCTGCCTCGTAGTACAATACTACAGCTACAGGGCTGCCTCGTAGTACAATACTACAGCTACAGGGCTGCCCCGTAGTACAATACTACAGCTACAGGGCTGCCCCGTAGTACAATACTACAGCTACAGGGCTGCCTCGTAGTACAATACTACAGCTACAGGGCTGCCTCGTAGTACAATACTAGAGCTACAGGGCTGCCCCGTAGTATAATACTACAGCTACAGGGCTGCCTTGTAGTACAATACTACAGCTACAGGGCTGCCTCGTAGTACAATACTACAGCTACAGGGCTGCCTCGTAGTTCAATACTACAGCTACAGGGCTGCCTTGTAGGAGGTGGATGGAGGAAGAGAGGTGAAGAGATAGAGATGGATGGAGGAAGAGAGGTGAAGAGATAGAGATGGATGGAGGAAGAGAGGTGAAGAGATAGAGATGGATGGAGGAAGAGAGGTGAAGAGATGGATGGAGGAAGAGAGGTGAAGAGATAGAGATGGATGGAGGGAGAGAGGTGAAGAGATAGAGATGGATGGAGGAAGAGAGGTGGAGAGATAGAGATGGATGGAGGAAGAGAGGTGAAGAGATAGAGATGGATGGAGGAAGAGAGGTGAAGAGATAGAGATGGATGGAGGAAGAGAGGTGGATTGAGGAAGAGAGGTGAAGAGATAGAGATGGATGGAGGGAGAGAGGGGGATGGAGGAAGAGAGGTGAAGAGATAGAGATGGATGGAGGGAGAGAGGTGGATGGAGGGAGAGAGAGGGGTGGATGGAGGAAGATATGTGGATGGAGGAATAGAGGTGGATGGAGGAAGAGAGGTGGATGGAGGAAGAGAGGTGGATGGAGGAAGAGAGGTGAAGAGATAGAGATGGATGGAGGAAGAGAGGTGTAGAGATAGAGATGGATGGAGGGAGAGAGGTGAAGAGATAGAGATGGATGGAGGAAGAGGTGTAGAGATAGAGATGGATGGAGGGAGAGAGGTGAAGAGATAGAGATGGATGGAGGGAGAGAGATGGATGGAGGAAGAGAGGTGAAGAGATAGAGATGGATGGAGGGAGAGAGATGGATGGAGGAAGAGAGGTGGAGAGATAGAGGTGGATGGAGGGAGAGAGGTGGAGAGATAGAGATGGATGGAGGGAGAGAGGTGGAGAGATAGAGATGGATGGAGGGAGAGAGGTGTAGAGATAGAGATGGATGGAGGGAGAGAGGTGGAGAGAGAGATGGATGGAGGGAGAGAGGTGAAGAGATAGAGATGGATGGAGGGAGAGAGGTGGATGGAGGGAGAGGTGTAGAGATAGAGATGGATGGAGGGAGAGGTGAAGAGATAGAGATGGATGGAGGGAGAGAGGTGGAGAGATAGAGATGGATGGAGGGAGAGAGGTGTAGAGATAGAGATGGATGGAGGGAGAGGTGGAGAGATAGAGATGGATGGAGGGAGAGAGGTGTAGAGATAGAGATGGATGGAGGGAGAGAGGTGAAGAGATAGAGATGGATGGAGGGAGAGAGGTGAAGAGATAGAGATGGATGGAGGAAGAGAGGTGGATGGAGGAAGAGAGGTGGAGAGATAGAGATGGATGGAGGGAGAGAGGTGGAGAGATAGAGGTGGATGGAGGGAGAGAGGTGAAGAGATAGAGATGGATGGAGAGATAGAGATGGATGGAGGGAGATAGAGATGGATGGAGGGAGAGAGGTGGAGAGATAGAGATGGATGGAGGAAGAGAGGTGGAGGAGGGAGAGATGGATGGAGGAGAGAGAGGTGGATGGAGGGAGATGTAGAGATGGATGGATGGAGGAGAGAGATGGAGGTGTAGAGATAGAGATGGATGGAGGGAGAGGGTGAAGAGATAGAGATGGATGGAGGGAGAGAGGTAGAGATGGATGGATGGAGGTGAGAGATAGAGATGGATGGAGGAGAGATGGAGGGAGAGAGGTGGATGGAGGAGGGAGAGAGGTGTAGAGATAGAGGTGGATGGAGGGAGAGAGATGGATGGAGGGAGAGAGATGGATGGAGGAAGAGAGGTGTAGAGATGAGATGGATGGAGGAGATAGATAGAGGGAGATGGATGGAGGGAGAGAGGTGTAGAGATAGAGATGGATGGAGGGAGAGAGGTGGAGAGATAGAGATGGATGGAGGGAGAGAGGTGGAGAGATAGAGATGGATGGAGGGAGAGAGGTGGAGAGATAGAGATGGATGGAGGGAGAGAGGTGGAGAGATAGAGATGGATGGAGGGAGAGAGATAGAGATGGATGGAGGGAGATAGAGATAGAGATGGATGGAGGAAGAGAGAGGTGGAGAGATAGAGGATGGAGGGAGAGAGGTGTAGAGATAGAGATGGATGGAGGGAGAGAGGTGGAGAGATAGAGATGGATGGAGGGAGAGAGGTGTAGAGATAGAGATGGATGGAGGGAGAGGGGTGAAGAGATAGAGATGGATGGAGGAGAGAGGAGATAGAGATGGATGGAGGAGGTGGAGGTGGATGAGAGAGTGGATGGAGGAAGAGATGGATGGAGGAAGATAGAGGTGTAGAGATAGAGATGGATGGAGGGAGGAGAGGTGGAGAGATAGAGATGGATGGAGGAGAGAGATGGAGGGAGAGAGGTGGAGATAGAGATGGATGGAGGAAGAGGGAGATGGATGGAGGAAGAGCTGTGGAGAGATAGAGATGGATGGAGGGAGAGAGGTGGATGGAGAGGGGTAGAGATGGATGGAGGAGAGAGGTGTGGAGGGAGAGATAGAGATGGATGGAGGGAGAGAGGTGGATGGAGGGAGAGAGATGGAGGAAGAGGGTGAGAGATGGATGGAGGGAGAGAGGTGGAGAGATAGAGGATGGATGGAGGGGTGAGAGAGGTGGATGGAGGGAGAGAGAGATGGATGGAGGGAGAGGTGAAGAGATGGATGGAGGGGAGAGAGGTGAAGAGATAGAGATGGATGGAGGGAGAGAGGTGAAGAGATAGGTGATGGATGGAGATAGGGATGGAGGAAGAGGTGGAGAGATAGAGATGGATGGAGGGAGAGAGGTGTAGAGATAGAGATGGATGGAGGGAGAGAGGTGGAGGAGGGAGAGAGGTGTAGAGATGGATGGAGGGAGAGAGGTGTAGAGATGGAGATGAGATGGAGAGGAGATGGATGGGGGAGAGAGGTGTAGAGATAGAGATGGATGGAGGGAGAGAGGTGGATGGAGGGAGAGAGATGAGAGATAGAGATGGATGGAGGGAGAGAGGTGAAGAGAGAGATGGTGGAGGGAGAGATAGAGATGGATGGAGGAGGGAGAGAGGTGTAGAGATAGAGATGGATGGAGGGAGAGAGGTGGAGGAGATAGAGGATGGAGGAAGATGGAGGATGGAGGAGAGAGGTGAGAGGATGGATGGAGGGAGAGAGGTGTAGAGATAGAGGTGGATGGAGGGAGAGAGGTGGATGGAGGAGAGAGGTGGAGAGAGAGGTGGATGGAGGGAAGAGAGGATGGAGGGAGAGGTGGATGGAGGGAGAGAGGTGGATGGAGGGAGAGAGGTGGAGAGATGGAGAGAGGAGGTGGAGGATAGAGATGGATGGAGGGAGATGGAGAGATGGATGGAGGGAGAGAGGTGGAGAGATAGAGATGGATGGAGGGAGAGAGGGATGGAGGGAGATAGAGGATGGATGGAGGGAGAGAGATGGATGGAGGGAGAGGAGATGGATGGAGGGTGAGAGAGAGTGGATGGAGGAAGAGATAGAGATGGATGGATGGAGGGAGAGAGGTGGATGGAGGATGGAGAGAGAGGTGTAGAGATAGAGATGGATGGAGAGAGGTGAAGAGATAGAGATGGATGGAGGGAGAGAGGTGGATGGAGAGGAGAGAGGTGGATGGAGGAAGAGAGGTGGAGAGATAGAGATGGATGGAGGGAGAGAGGATGGAGGGAGATAGAGATGAGGTGGGAGATGGATGGATGGATGGAGGGAGAGGTGGATGAGATAGAGATGGATGGAGGGAGAGAGGTGGAGAGATAGAGATGGATGGAGGGTGTAGAGAGATGGATGGAGAGATAGAGAGATGGATGGAGGGGAGAGAGGTGGAGGAGAGGTGGATGGATAGAGATGGATGGAGGGAGAGAGGTGTAGAGATAGAGATGGATGGAGGGAGAGAGAGTAGAGGATAGAGAGAGATGGATGGAGGGAGAGAGGTGGATGGAGGGATAATAGATAGAGATGTATAGATTTAGAGATGGATGGAGGGAGAGAGTGAAGAGATAGGGTGGATGGAGGGAGATAGAGATAGAGATGGATGGAGGGAGAGAGCCATGAAGAGATAGAGATGGATGGATGGAGGGAGAGAGATGGATGGAGGGAGAGATAGAGATGGATGGAGGGAGAGAGGTGTAGAGATAGAGATGGATGGAGGAAGAGAGGTGGATGGAGGGAGAGAGGTGGATGGAGGGAGAGAGGTGGATGGAGGGAGAGAGGTGGATGGAGGAGAGAGGTGGATGGAGGGAGATAGAGATGGATGGAGGGAGAGAGGTGGAGAGATAGAGATGGATGGAGGGAGATGGGTGTAGAGATAGAGATGGATGGAGGGAGAGAGGTGAAGAGATAGAGATGGATGGAGGGAGAGGGTGTAGAGATAGAGATGGATGGAGGGAGAGAGGTGGAGAGATAGAGATGGATGGAGGGAGAGAGGTGTAGAGATAGAGATGGATGGAGAGAGAGGTGGAGGAGAGAGGTGGATGGAGGGAGAGAGGTGGATGGAGGGAGAGAGGTGGATGGAGGGAGAGAGGTGGATGGAGGGAGAGAGGTGGATGGAGGGAGAGAGGTGGATGGAGGGAGAGAGGTGGATGGAGGGAGAGAGGTGGATGGAGGAAGAGGTGGATGGAGGGAGAGAGATGGATGGAGGGAGAGAGGTGGATGGAGGGAGAGAGGTGGATGGAGGAGGGAGAGAGGTGGAGAGATAGAGGTGGATGGAGGGAGAGAGGTGGATGGAGGGAGAGAGGTGTATGGAGGGAGAGAGGTGGATGGAGGGAGAGAGGTGGATGGAGGGAGAGAGGTGTAGAGATAGAGGTGGATGGAGGGAGAGAGGTGGATGGAGGGAGAGAGGTGAGAGATAGAGGTGGATGGAGAGAGAGAGGAGAGATAGAGAGGAGGGAGAGTGGATGGAGGGAGAGAGGTGTAGAGATAGAGGTGGATGGAGGGAGAGAGGTGGATGGAGGGAGAGAGGTGTAGAGATAGAGGTGGATGGAGGGAGAGAGGTGGATGGAGAGAGATGCAGGTCAACAGAGTTGGGCAGTGGAATGAGCACATCTGAAACCCTCTTCAAAGAGGATCTTTGCTAATCCCACAGCACCACCTCCTCGAGTCTGGACTGTGTTGCCTGTTAGCTTGGACTCCCACTGCTACTGCTCTCTGTTCCTGTGTGTGTAGGAGGGTTGTCCGTGTTTGGAAGGCAGACCAGCGAGTCTCTTTACTCACGTATAAATGCTCATCTTTGCAAACTGTTCGCCTCTCATGTCTTCATTTTGAAACAACATATTGGAGAGTTCGGTCGACCATGTCCACTTTGCTCAGTGCTACAGTACTATCTCACCATCCATCTCTCCCCTGTCCACTCTCTCACCATCCATCCATCTCTCCCCTGTCCACTCTCTCACCATCCATCCATCTCTCTGCCTGTCCACTCTCTCACCATCCATCTCTCTGCCTGTCCACTCTCTCACCATCCATCCATCTATCTGCCCTGTCCACTCTCTCACCATCCATCTCTCTGCCTGTCCACTCTCTCACCATCCATCTCTCTGCCCTCTCACCATCCATCTCTCTCACCATCCATCCATCTCTGCCCTGTCCACTCTCTCACCATCCATCTCTCTGCCCTGTCCACTCTCTCACCATCCATCTCTCTGCCCTGTCCACTCTCTCACCATCCATCTCTCTGCCTGTCCACTCTCTCACCATCCATCCATCTATCTGCCCTGTCCACTCTCTCACCATCCATCCATCTCTCCCCTGTCCACTATCTCACCATCCATCCATCTCTCCCCTGTCCACTCTCTCACCATCCATCCATCTCTGCCCTGTCCACCATCCATCTCACCATCCATCCATCCATCTCTGCCCTGTCCACTCTCTCACCATCCATCTCTCTGCCCTGTCCACTCTCTCACCATCCATCCATCTCTCCCCTGTCCACTCTCTCACTCCATCTCTGCCCTGTCCACCATCCATCCATCTCTCTGCCTGTCCACTCTCTCACCATCCATCCATCTCTGCCCTGTCCACTCTCTCACCATCCATCTCTCTGCCCTGTCCACTCTCTCACCATCCATCCATCTCTCCCTGTCCACTCTCTCACCATCCATCTCTCTCCCCTGTCCACTCTCTCACCATCCATCCATCTCTCCCCTGTCCACTCTCTCACCATCCATCCATCTCTCCCCTGTCCACTCTCTCACCATCCATCTCTCTGCCCTGTCCACTCTCTCACCATCCATCCATCTCTCTGCCCTGTCCACTCTCTCACCATCCATCCATCTCTCTGCCCTGTCCACTCTCTCACCATCCATCCATCTCTCTGCCCTGTCCACTCTCTCACCATCCATCCATCTCTCCCTGTCCACTCTCTCACCATCCATCTCTCTGCCCTGTCCACTCTCTCACCATCCATCCATCTCTCTGCCCTGTCCACTCTCTCACCATCCATCCATCTCTCTGCCCTGTCCACTCTCTCACCATCCATCCATCTCTCCCCTGTCCACTCTCTCACTATCCATCTCTCTGCCCTGTCCACTCTCTCACCATCCATCCATCCTGCCTCCATCCTCCCCCCCTGTCCACTCTCTCACCATCCATCCATCTCTCCCCTGTCCACTCTCTCACCATCCATCTCTCTGTCCTGTCCACTCTCTCACCATCCATCCATCTCTCTGCCCTGTCCACTCTCTCACCATCCATCCATCTCTCTGCCCTGTCCACTCTCTCACCATCCATCCATCTCTCTGCCCTGTCCACTCTCTCACCATCCATCCATCTCTCTGCCTGTCCACTCTCTCACCATCCATCCATCTCTCTGCCATTCCCCTGTTCTTTCTTCATCCATTTCTCTCTATATCTCCCTCTCCAGGTCATCACCCCAGACTGCCATGAAGAGGCCACCATAAAGAAAGACACCGTCTTCGTTCGTTCCTTCAAGGATGGCAAATTGTGAGTAAATCTGCATTATAAAACACTTATTTGTGTTGTAATGATGTGTAACATGAACCTGTAGAGTTGTTGGAAGTACCCCAGTTAGCAGGGAGAGGTCTCTGAACAGACCCCAGTTAGCAGCCACGCAGGGAGAGGTCTCTGAACAGACCCCAGTTAGCAGCCACGCAGGGAGAGGTCTCTGAACAGACCCCAGTTAGCAGGGAGAGGTCTCTGAACAGACCCCTGTTAGCAGGGAGAGGTCTCTGAACAGACCCCAGTTAGCAGGGAGAGGTCTCTGAACAGACCCCAGTTAGCAGTTAGGAGAGGTCTCTGAACAGACCCCAGTTAGCAGGGAGAGGTCTCTGAACAGACCCCAGTTAGCAGCCACGCAGGGAGAGGTCTCTGAACAGACCCCAGTTAGCAGCCACCAGACCCCAGTTAGCAGGGAGAGGTCTCTGAACAGACCCCAGTTAGCAGGGAGAGGTCTCTGAACAGACCCCAGTTAGCAGCCACGCAGGGAGAGGTCTCTGAACAGACCCCAGTTAGCAGGGAGAGGTCTCTGAACAGACCCCAGTTAGCAGCCACGCAGGGAGAGGTCTCTGAACAGACCCCAGTTAGCAGCCACGCAGGGAGAGGTCTCTGAACAGACCCCAGTTAGCAGCCACGCAGGGAGAGGTCTCTGAACAGACCCCAGTTAGCAGGGAGAGGTCTCTGAACAGACCCAGGGAGAGGTCTTAACAGACCCCAGTTAGGAGAGGTCTCTGAACAGACCCCACTTAGCAGGGAGAGGTCTCTGTACAGACCCCACTTAGCAGGGAGAGGTCTCTGAACAGACCCCACTTAGCAGGGAGAGGTCTCTGAACAGACCCCACATAGCAGGGAGAGGTCTCTGAACAGACCCCAGTTAGCAGGGAGAGGTCTCTGAACAGACCCCAGTAGCAGGGAGAGGTCTCTGAACAGACCCCAGTAGCAGGGGGAGGTCTCTGAACAGACCCCACATAGCAGGGTTAGCAGCCACGCAGAGGTCTCTGAACAGACCCCACATAGCAGGGAGAGGTCTCTGAACAGACCCCAGTTAGCAGGAGAGGTCTCTGAACAGACCCCAGTTAGCAGGGAGAGGTCTCTGAACAGACCCCAGTTAGCAGGGAGAGAGACCCCAGGAGGTCTCTGAACAGACCCCACTTAGCAGGGAGAGGTCTCTGAACAGACCCCACTTAGCAGACACGCAGGGAGAACAGACCCCAGAGGGGAGGTCTCTGAACAGACCCCACTTAGCAGGGAGAGGTCTCTGAACAGACCCCACTTAGCAGCCACGCAGCAGGAGAGGTCTCTGAACAGACCCCACTTAGCAGGGGAGAGGTCTCTGAACAGACCCCAGACTTAGCAGGGAGAGGTCTCTGAACAGACCCCACTTAGCAGGGAGAGACCCCACTTAGTCTCTGAACAGACCCCACTTAGGGAGAGGTCTCTGAACAGCCCCAGCAGGGAGAGGTCTCTGTACAGACCCCACTTAGCAGGGAGAGGTCTCTGAACAGACCCCACTTAGCCAACAGACCCCACTTAGCAGGGAGAGGTCTCTGAACAGACCCACTTAGCAGGGAGAGGTCTCTGAACAGACCCCACTTAGCAGGGAGAGGACCTCTTAGCAGGGAGACAGACCCCACTTAGCAGGAGAGGTCTTGAACAGACCCCAGGGAGAGGTCTCTGAACAGACCCCACTTAGCAGGAAGAGGTCTCTGAACAGACCCCACTTAGCAGGGAGAGGTCTCTGAACAGACCCCACTTAGCAGGAAGAGGTCTCTGAACAGACCCCACTTAGCAGGGAGAGGTCTCTGAACAGACCCCACTTAGCAGGAAGAGGTCTCTGAACAGACCCCACTTAGCAGGGAGAGGTCTCTGAAAAGACCCCACTTAGCAGCCACGCAGGGAGAGGTCTCTGAACAGACCCCACTTAGCAGGGAGAGGTCTCTGAACAGACCCCACTTAGCAGGGAGAGGTCTCTGAACAGACCCCACTTAGCAGGGGAGAGTCTCTGAACAGACCCCACTTAGCAGGGAGAGGTCTCTGTACAGACCCCACTTAGCAGGAGAGGTCTCTGAACAGACCCCACTTAGCAGGGAGAGGTCTCTGAAGACCCCAGACCCAGACCCCACTTAGCAGGGGAGAGGTCTCTGAACAGACCCCACTTAGCAGGGAGAGGTCTCTGTACAGACCCCACTTAGCAGGGAGAGGTCTCTGTACAGACCCCACTTAGCAGGGAGAGGTCTCTGTACAGACCCCACTTAGCAGGGAGAGGTCTCTGAACAGACCCCACATAGCAGGGAGAGGTCTCTGAACAGACCCCACATAGCAGGGAGAGGTCTCTGTACAGACCCCACTTAGCAGGGAGAGGTCTCTGAACAGACCCCACTTAGCAGGGAGAGGTCTCTGAACAGACCCCACTTAGCAGGGAGAGAGAGGGGAGGTCTCTGAACAGACCCCACTTAGCAGGGAGAGGTCTCTGAACAGACCCCACTTAGCAGACACGCAGGGAGAGAGAAGGGAGGTCTCTGAACAGACCCCACTTAGCAGGGAGAGGTCTCTGAACAGACCCCACTTAGCAGCCACGCAGGGAGAGGTCTCTGAACAGACCCCACTTAGCAGGGAGAGGTCTCTGAACAGACCCCACTTAGCAGGGAGAGGTCTCTGAACAGACCCCACTTAGCAGGGAGAGGTCTCTGAACAGACCCCACTTAGCAGGGAGAGGTCTCTGTACAGACCCCACTTAGCAGGGAGAGGTCTCTGAACAGACCCCACTTAGCAGGGAGAGGTCTCTGAACAGACCCACTTAGCAGGGAGAGGTCTCTGAACAGACCCCACTTAGCAGGGAGAGGTCTCTGAACAGACCCCACTTAGCAGGGAGAGGTCTCTGAACAGACCCCACTTAGCAGGAAGAGGTCTCTGAACAGACCCCACTTAGCAGGGAGAGGTCTCTGAACAGACCCCACTTAGCAGGAAGAGGTCTCTGAACAGACCCCACTTAGCAGGGAGAGGTCTCTGAACAGACCCCACTTAGCAGGAAGAGGTCTCTGAACAGACCCCACTTAGCAGGGAGAGGTCTCTGAAAAGACCCCACTTAGCAGCCACGCAGGGAGAGGTCTCTGAACAGACCCCACTTAGCAGGGAGAGGTCTCTGAACAGACCCCACTTAGCAGGGAGAGGTCTCTGAACAGACCCCACTTAGCAGGGGAGGTCTCTGAACAGACCCCACTTAGCAGGGAGAGGTCTCTGAACAGACCCCACTTAGCAGGGAGAGGTCTCTGAACAGACCCCACTTAGCAGGGAGAGGTCTCTGTACAGACCCCACTTAGCAGGGAGAGGTCTCTGAACAGACCCCACTTAGCAGGGAGAGGTCTCTGAACAGACCCCACTTAGCAGGGAGAGGTCTCTGAACAGACCCCACTTAACAGCCACACAGGGAAAGGTCTCTGAACAGACCCCACTTAGCAGGGAGAGGTCTCTGAAAAGACCCCACTTAGCAGCCACGCAGGGAGAGGTCTCTGAACAGACCCCACTTAGCAGGGAGAGGTCTCTGAACAGACCCCACTTAGCAGCCACGCAGGGAGAGGTCTCTGAACAGACCCCACTTAGCAGGGAGAGGTCTCTGAACAGACCCCACTTAGCAGGGAGAGGTCTCTGAACAGACCCCACTTAGCAGGGAGAGGTCTCTGAACAGACCCCACTTAGCAGGGAGAGGTCTCTGAACAGACCCCACTTAACAGCCACACAGGTAGAGAGAGGGGAGGTCTAGTTAAGGTTTCTGCATACATAGGTTTGGTTTGCTGCTAGCAGAACTCGGCCCAGTGAGGTAAATATCTGTGTTCGCATACTTCCTATTGCCTGGCTACCCAGCCTTCTTGCTGTGACCAAATGTTATGCCACGCCCACTTCTTCTTCCCAATGAGTCCGGATCAAATCAAATCAAATATTATTTGTAGACCTTATAGTGAAATGCTTACTTTACAAGCCCTTAACCAACAATGCGGTTTTAAGATAATACCTAAAAAAAAAATGTAATGTTTAAAAAAAGGTAAGAGATAAGAAAAACAAATAATTAAAGAGCAGCAGTAAATAACAATAGAGGGGCTTTATACAGGGGTTACCGGTACAGAGTCAATGTGTCAATGTGCGGGGGCACCGGTGTCGAGGTAATTGAGATAATTATGTACATGCAGGTAGGGTTGTCAAAGTGGCTATGAATAGATAATAACAGAGAGTAGCAGCAGCGTAGTGGGTGGGGGCGTGGGGTGCAAATAGTCTGGGTAGCCATTTGATTAGCTGTTCAGGAGTCCTATGGCTTGGGAGTAGAAGCTGTTTAGCCTCTTTGGGCTGGATGACAAGTGTGCCCGAAGTAAACTGCCTGTTACTCAGGCCCAGAAGCTAGGATATGCATATAATGGTCGATTTGGATAGAAAACACTCTAAAGTTTCTAAAACTGTCAACATATTGTCTGTGAGTATAACAGAACTGATATGGCAGGCGGAAACTCGAGGACAAACCATCTTGAATTTTTTATTTTTTTTTGCACATCAATGAATCCTATGACTGTCATTTTTAATATGAAGGGAAAACCTCCCAGATTGTAGTTCCTAGGGCTTCCACTAGATGTCAACAGGCTGTAGTGTTTGATACGCGTTCTGTTGAATGCAAGTACTTTGTCGTTTATCTCCGGTAATGACAATAACGATTCTCTGTCGTAAATTTGATTGTTTATTTACGTAGGTACCTGAGGTTTGATTATAAACGTAGTTTGACTTGTTTGGAGAAGTTTTTTGGTAACATTTGGGATTCATTTTGTATGAATTTTGAAGGAGGGCAACCGGTAGATTATTGAATGAAGCGCTCCAGCTAAAATTGAGATTTTGGGGATATAATGAAGGACTTTATCGAACAAAACCACCATTTGTGATGTAGCTGGGACCTTTAGGAATGCCAACAGAAGAAGATCTTCAAAGGTAAGTGTTTTATTTTATCGCTATTTCTGACTTTTGTGGCGCATCTGCCTGGGTGGAAAATGTTTTTAATGCTTTTATTTGCTGGGCGCTGTCCTCAGATAATCACATGGTGTGCTTTCGCCGTAAGCCTTTTTGAAATCTAACAACGCGGCTGGATTAACAAGAAGTTAAGGTTTTAACTGATGTATGGCACTTGTATTTTCATGTTAAATATTACTATTCCTGTAATTTCAATTCCACGTTCTGCAATTTCACCGGAAGTTGTCGAGATGGGATGGTAGCGTCCCACTGATCGAGAGAACAGTCTATGACTTGGCTCGTCTGAGCACCTCCTCAGCCCTTCACTGAATGAGAACACATTCAGGGCCCTCTGATTGGTCCAGAAACCGATGGGTTCGGCCAGAGCCAGGACACACGTGGGTAAAGCAACGGTTTGAAAATGAGTCGTTGTCTTTGATACTGTGATTGGTTAGATGACGATCCAATCACTGACAACTTTGTTTTGTACAACAGCCCTCGTGCTCCTCGTCACCATAAACCACTTCAGTGATGGCAGTCTCAGACTGAAGTATGTAGCGAAAGACAGAGCAGCTGAAGAATGTAGTGTGAGTTGTTAGGATATCCTCCCAAAAGACCTTCGCTTGAAAAATGAGAAACTGCAATGTTACTCTTTGTCCCTCTTGAGCCGACGTTGCAACAACATAGCCATAACACTTCCTCAAAATAGTCAGAATTAATCTAAGCTAAATCAAGAAATCTGTAATTAGTTTTGACATTTTTTGCCGAGGAGGTCTTGGACGCGCAATTTTACATTTAACTATGTAAATGTAAGATGTTAAGATGTTTGTTGCATCATTTCTCAAGTGAAATAATGCGCACGAAAAATAGTCTTGTTGAATGACAACAAACATTTAATTGAAGAATCCCCTCCTTAGTACAGTTTACCGACAAAGGGGCATAGACTGGCATAGAGGGGCATAGTAGACCTAGATAGATAGATAGATACATAGATGCTACCGAACATCCACTCCCCTCAAGTAAAATATTAGGTGTTCACAGACAGCCGGAAAGAAAACCTGCCCGAGGAACGAATCAAACAAAAACTTAATAATATACACTACGGTTCAAAAGTTTGTGGCCCTTCAGAAATGTCCTTGTTTTCCATGAAAACATACATGAAATGAGTTGCAAAATGAATAGGAAATATAGCAAAGACAAGGTTATAAATAATGATTTTGAATTGAAATAACAATTGTGTCCTTCAAACTTTTGCTTTTGTCAAAGAATCCTCCGTTTGCAGCAATTACAGCCTTGCAGACCTTTGGCATTCTAGTTGTCAATTTGTTGAGGTGATCTGAAGAGATTTCACCCCATGCTTCCTGAAGCACCTCCCACAAGTTGGATTGGCTTGAATTGGATTGGCTTGATGGGCACTACGCACCATACTGTCAAGCTGTTCTCACAACAGCTCAATAGGGTTGAGATCCGGTGACTGTGCTGGCCAATCCATTATAGACAGAATACCAGCTGACTGCTTCTTCCCTAAATAGTTCTTGCATAGTTTGGAGCTGTGCTTTGGGTCATTGTCCTGTTGCAGGAGGAAATTGGCTCCAATTAAGCGCAGTCCACAGGGTATGACATGGCGTTGCAAAATGGCCTTCCTTCATCAAGGTCTCTTTTACCATGTACAAATATCCCACTTTACCGCCACCAAAGCACCCCCAGACCATCACATTGCCTCCACCATGCTTGACAGATGGTTCACTCCTCCAGCATCTTTTCTGCGTCTCGCGAATGTTCTTCTTTGTGATCCGAACACCTCGAAAACGTAGATTTGTCTGTCCATAACACTTTTTTTCCAATCTTCCTGAGATTGAGCTTTTTCTTTGCAACTCTGCCTAGTAGGCCAGGATCCCGGAGTCGCCTCTTCACTGTTGACGTTGAGACTGGTGTTTTGCGGGTACTATTTAATGAAGCTGCCAGTTGAGGACTTGTGAGGCGTCTGTTTCTCAAACACTCTAATGTACTTGTCCTCTTGCTCAGTTGTGCTCAGTTGTGCACCGGGGCCTCCCACTCCTCTTTCTATTCTGGTTAGAGACAGTTTGCTCTGTTCTGTGAAGGGAGTAGTACACAGCGTTGGACGAGATCTTCAGTTTCTTGGCAATTTCTCGCATGGAATAGCCTTCATTTTTCAGAACAAGAATGGGCTGATGAGTTTCAGAAGAAAGTTCTTTGTTTCTGGCCGTTTTGAACCTGTAATCAAACCCACAAATGCTGATGCTCCAGATACTCAACTAGTCTAAAGAAGGCCAGTTGTATTGCTTCTTTAATCAGGACAACAGTTTTCAGCTGTGCTAACATAATTGCAAAAGGGTTTTCTAATGATGAATTAGCTTTTTAAAATGATAAACCTGGATTAGCTAACACAACGTGCCATTGGAACACAGGAGTGATGGTTGCTGATAATGGACCTCTGTACGTCTATGTAGATATTCCATTAAAATAAATCAGCCGTTTCCAGCTACAATAGTCATTTACAGCATTAACAATGTCTACACTATTTCTTACTTTTTAAATTATTATTATTTAAAAAAAATTTGACCCCTTTTTCTCCCCAATTTCATGGTATCCAATTGTTAGTAGCTACTATCTTGTCTCATCGATTTGGGTTGCTAGGTTACTCTGTGTAATAGAAACTGGGATATTTGAGTTTCCAGAATCCTCTGTGCAATAGAAACTGGGACAGATTTGGGTTGCCAGGTTCTTCAGTGTAAAATTAACTAGGACAGATTTGGGTTGCCAGGTTCCTCAGTGTAAAATTAACTGGGACAGATTTGGGTTGCTAGGTTACTCTGTGTAATAGAATCTGGAACAGATTTGGGTTGCTAGGTTACTCTGTGTAATATAAACTGGGACATATTTGGGGTTGCTAGGTTACTCTGTGTAATAGATACTGGGACAGATTTGGGTTGCTCGGTTACTCTGTGTAATATAAACTGGGACATATTTGGGGTTGCTAGGTTACTCTGTGTAATAGATACTGGGACAGATTTGGGTTGCTAGGTTACTCTGTGTAATAGAATCTGGAACAGATTTGGGTTGCTAGGTTACTCTGTGTAATATAAACTGGGACATATTTGGGGTTGCTAGGTTACTCTGTGTAATAGAATCTGGAACAGATTTGGGTTGCTCGGTTACTCTGTGTAATATAAACTGGGACATATTTGGGGTTGCTAGGTTACTCTGTGTAATAGATACTGGGACAGATTTGGGTTGCTAGGTTCCTCTGTGTAATAGATATTGAGACAGATTTGGGGTTGCTAGGTTACTCTGTGTAATAGAAACTGGGACAGATTTGGGTTGCTAGGTTACTCTGTGTAATAGAATCTGGAACAGATTTGGGTTGCTCGGTTACTCTGTGTAATATAAACTGGGACATATTTGGGGTTGCTAGGTTACTCTGTGTAATAGATACTGGGACAGATTTGGGTTGCTAGGTTCCTCTGTGTAATAGATATTGAGACAGATTTGGGGTTGCTAGGTTACTCTGTGTAATAGAAACTGGGACAGATTTGGATTGCTAGGTTACTCTGTGTAATAGAATCTGGAACAGATTTGGGTTGCTCGGTTACTCTGTGTAATATAAACTGGGACATATTTGGGGTTGCTAGGTTACTCTGTGTAATAGATATTGAGACAGATTTGGGGTTGCTAGGTTACTCTGTGTAATAGAAACTGGGACAGATTTGGATTGCTAGGTTACTCTGTGTAATAGAATCTGGAACAGATTTGGGTTGCTCGGTTACTCTGTGTAATATAAACTGGGACATATTTGGGGTTGCTAGGTTACTCTGTGTAATAGATACTGGGACAGATTTGGGTTGCTAGGTTCCTCTGTGTAATAGATATTGAGACAGATTTGGGGTTGCTAGGTTACTCTGTGTAATAGATACTGGGACAAATTTGGGGTTGGCAGGTTCCTAGCAACCCAAATCTGACCAGAAACCATTGTTGGATGGCGGGATTCACGCAAAATTGAAAGCATGAAAAATGTCTGGGAATATGGCCGAATACACACAGTGTAGTCATTCTCTCTGCAAGGCAATCAAACAAGCAAAATGTCAGTATAGAGACAGAGGAGAGTCGCAGTTCAACGGCTCAGACACGAGACGTATGTGGCAGGGTCTACAGGCAACCAGGGACTACAGAGGGAAAACCAGCCATGTCGCGGCCCGCTAACAAGGACTGTGCTCCCCCCCTTCCTTCTCCGTGGCTGACGTGAGTAAGACATTTAAACGTGTTAACCCTCGCAAGGCTGCTGGCCCAGATGTTATCCCCAGCCGCGTCCTCAGAGCATGCGCAGACCAGCTGGATGGAGTGTTTACGGACATATTCAATCTCACCCTGTCCCGGTCTGCAGTCCCCACATGCTTGAAGATGTCCACCATTGTTCCTGTACCCAAGAAGGCAAAGATAACTGAACTAAATGACTAGCACTCACTTTGTCATCATGAAGTGCTTTGAGAGACTAGACAAGGATCATATCACCTCCACCTTACCTGCCACCCTAGACAGTTTGCATTCCGCCCCAACAGGTCCACAGACGATGCCATCGGCATCACACTGTACACTGCCCTATCCCATCTGGACAAGAGGAATACCTATGTAAGAATGATGCTCATTGACTATAGCTCAGCATCCAACACCCTCATCATCAAGCCGGAGGCCCTGGGTCTCAACCCCGCCCTGTGCAATTGGGTCCTGGATTTTCTGAGGTGAAGGTAGGACACAACATCTCCACTTCGCTGATCCTCAACACTGGGGCCCCACAAGGGTGTGTGCTCAGGCCCCTCCTGTACAGCCTACAGGGAGAAGGTGAGGGCACTGGTGTCAGGAAAACTACCTCTCACTCACCGTCAACAAAACAAAGGAGATGATCGTGACATTATATATATATTGTTTTGAAACTTCTGTATGTGTAATGTTTACTGTTAATTGTTATTGTTTATTTCACTTCTGTATATTATCTACCTCACTTGCTTTGGCAATGTTAACATATGTTTCCCATGCAAATAAAGCCCCTTGAATTGAATTGAGAGAGAGGAGTCACTGGTGCTGCAGCATCAGGTTAGAGAGAGAGAGAGAGAGAGAGAGAGGAGTCACTGGTGCTGCAGCATCAGGTTAGAGAGAGAGAGAGAGGAGTCACTGGTGCTGCAGCATCAGGTTAGAGAGAGAGAGAGAGGAGTCACTGGTGCTGCAGCATCAGGTTAGAGAGAGAGAGAGAGAGGAGTCACTGGTGCTGCAGCATCAGGTTAGAGAGAGAGAGAGAGAGGAGTCACTGGTGCTGCAGCATCAGGTTAGAGAGAGAGAGAGAGGAGTCACTGGTGCTGCAGCATCAGGTTAGAGAGAGAGAGAGAGGAGTCACTGGTGCTGCAGCATCAGGTTAGAGAGAGAGAGAGAGGAGTCACTGGTGCTGCAGCATCAGGTTAGAGAGAGAGAGAGAGGAGTCACTGGTTCTGCAGCATCAGGTTAGAGAGAGAGAGAGGGGAGCCACTGGTGCTGCAGCATCAGGTTAGAGAGAGAGAGAGAGAGGAGTCACTGGTGCTGCAGCATCAGGTTAGAGAGAGAGAGAGGAGTCACTGGTGCTGCAGAATCAGGTTAGAGAGAGAGAGAGGAGTCACTGGTGCTGCAGCATCAGGTTAGAGAGAGAGAGAGGGAGTCACTGGTGCTGCAGCATCAGGTTAGAGAGAGAGAGAGAGAGGAGTCACTGGTGCTGCAGCATCAGGTTAGAGAGAGAGAGAGAGGAGTCACAGGTGCTGCAGCATCAGGTTAGAGAGAGAGGAGTCACTGGTGCTGCAGCATCAGGTTAGAGAGAGAGAGAGAGGAGTCACTGGTGCTGCAGCATCAGGTTAGAGAGAGAGAGAGAGGAGTCACTGGTGCTGCAGCATCAGGTTAGAGAGAGAGAGAGAGGAGTCACTGGTGCTGCAGCATCAGGTTAGAGAGAGAGAGAGGAGGAGTCACTGGTGCTGCAGCATCAGGTTAGAGAGAGAGAGAGAGAGGAGTCACTGGTGCTGCAGCATCAGGTTAGAGAGAGAGAGAGGAGTCACTGGTGCTGCAGCATCAGGTTAGAGAGAGAGAGAGAGGAGTCACTGGTGCTGCAGCATCAGGTTAGAGAGAGAGAGAGGAGTCACTGGTGCTGCAGCATCAGGTTAGAGAGAGAGAGAGAGAGAGTCACTGGTGCTGCAGCATCAGGTTAGAGAGAGAGAGAGGAGTCACTGGGCGAACAGTTATTTCGCACTTTTAGTGTGTGGATACTGATGGGGGTTTGTGTGGATACTGATGGGGGTTTGTGTGGATACTGATGGGGGTTTGTGTGGATACTGATGGGGGTTTGTGTGGATACTGATGGGGGTTTGTGTGGATACTGATGGGGGTTTGTGTGGATACTGATGGGGGTTTGTGTGGATACTGAGAGGGGTTTGTGTGGATACTGATGAGGGTTTGTGTGGATACTGATGGGGGTTTGTGTGGATACTGAGAGGGTTTTGTGTGGATACTGATGGGGGTTTGTGTGGATACTGATGGGGATTTGTGTGGATACTGAGAGGGTTTGTGTGGATACTGATGGGGGTTTGTGTGGATACTGAGAGGGTTTTGTGTGGATACTGAGAGGGTTTGTGTGGATACTGATGAGGGTTTGTGTGGATACTGATGGGGGTTTGTGTGGATACTGAGAGGGGTTTGTGTGGATACTGATGGGGGTTTGTGTGGATACTGATGAGGGTTTGTGTGGATACTGATGAGGGTTTGTGTGGATACTGATGGGGTTTGTGTGGATACTGAGAGGGGTTTGTGTGGATACTGATGGGGGTTTGTGTGGATACTGAGAGGGTTTGTGTGGATACTGAGAGGGGTTTGTGTGGATACTGATGAGGATTTGTGTGGATACTGATTGGGGTTTGTGTGGATACTGAGAGGGTTTGTGTGGATACTGAGAGGGTTTGTGTGGGATACTGAGAGGGGTTTGTGTGGATACTGATGTGGGTTTGTGTGGATACTGAGAGGGGTTTGTGTGGATACTGATGGGGTTTGTGTGGATACTGATGGGGGTTTGTGTGGATACTGAGAGGGGTTTGTGTGGATACTGATTGGGGTTTGTGTGGATACTGATGGGGGTTTGTGTGGATACTGATGAGGGTTTGTGTGGATACTGAGCGGGGTTTGTGTGGATACTGAGAGGGGTTTGTGTGGATACTGATGGGGGTTTGTGTGGATACTGAGAGGGGTTTGTGTGGATACTGATTGGGGTTTGTGTGGATACTGATGGGGGTTTGTGTGGATACTGATGGGGGTTTGTGTGGATACTGATGGGGGTTTGTGTGGATACTGAGAGGGTTTGTGTTGATACTGAGAGGGGTTTGTGTGGATACTGATGGGGGTTTGTGTGGATACTGATGAGGGTTTGTGTGGATACTGATGAGGGTTTGTGTGGATACTGAGAGGGGTTTGTGTGGATACTGATGGGGGTTTGTGTGGATACTGAGAGGGTTTGTGTGGATACTGAGAGGGGTTTGTGTGGATACTGAGAGGGTTTGTGTGTATACTGAGGGGGTTTGTGTGGATACTGATGAGGGTTTGTGTGGATACTGATAAAGGTTTGTGTGGATACTGATGAGGGTTTGTGTGGATACTGATGGGGTTTGTGTGGATACTGATGAGGGTTGTGTGGATACTGATGAGGGTTTGTGTGGATACTGATGGGGGTTTGTGTGGATACTGATGAGGGTTTGTGTGGATACTGATGAGGGTTTGTGTGGATACTTAGAGGGTTTGTGTGGATACTGAGAGGGGTTTGTGTGGATACTGATGGGGGTTTGTGTGGATACTGAGAGGGTTTGTGTGGATACTGAGAGGGGTTTGTGTGGATACTGAGAGGGTTTGTGTGGATACTGAGGGGGGTTTGTGTGGATACTGATGAGGGTTTGTGTGGATACTGATAAAGGTTTGTGTGGATACTGATGAGGGTTTGTGTGGATACTGAGGGGGGTTTGTATGGATACTGATGAGGGTTTGTGTGGATACTGAGAGGGTTTGTGTGGATACTGAGAGGGGTTTGTGTGGATACTGAGGGGGGTTTGTGTGGATACTGATGAGGGTTTGTGTGGATACTGAGGGGTTGGGTGGATACTGAGAGGGGTTTGTGTGGATAGTGATGGGGGTTTGTGTGGATACTGATGGGGGTTTGTGTGGATACTGAGAGGGGTTTGTGTGGATACTGAGAGGGGTTTGTGTGGATACTGATGAGGGTTTGTGTGGATACTGATGACGGTTTGTGTGGATACTGATGGGGGTTTGTGTGGATACTGATGGGGGTTTGTGTGGATACTGATGAGGGTTTGTGTGGATACTGATGAGGGTTTGTGTGGATACTGATGGGGGTTTGTGTGGATACTGATGAGGGTTTGTGTGGATACTGATGAGGGTTTGTGTGGATACTGAGAGGGTTTGTGTGGATACTGATGGGGGTTTGTGTGGATACTGATGGGGGTTTGTGTGGATACTGATGAGGGTTTGTGTGGATACTGATGGGGGTTTGTGTGGATACTGAGAGGGGTTTGTGTGGATACTGAGAGGGGTTTGTGTGGATACTGATGAGGATTTGTGTGGATACTGATTGGGGTTTGTGTGGATACTGAGAGGGTTTGTGTGGATACTGAGAGGGTTTGTGTGGGATACTGAGAGGGGTTTGTGTGGATACTGATGTGGGTTTGTGTGGATACTGAGAGGGGTTTGTGTGGATACTGATGGGGTTTGTGTGGATACTGATGGGGGTTTGTGTGGATACTGAGAGGGGTTTGTGTGGATACTGATTGGGGTTTGTGTGGATACTGATGGGGGTTTGTGTGGATACTGATGAGGGTTTGTGTGGATACTGAGCGGGGTTTGTGTGGATACTGAGAGGGGTTTGTGTGGATACTGATGGGGGTTTGTGTGGATACTGAGAGGGGTTTGTGTGGATACTGATTGGGGTTTGTGTGGATACTGATGGGGGTTTGTGTGGATACTGATGGGGGTTTGTGTGGATACTGATGAGGGTTTGTGTGGATACTGAGAGGGTTTGTGTTGATACTGAGAGGGGTTTGTGTGGATACTGATGGGGGTTTGTGTGGATACTGATGAGGGTTTGTGTGGATACTGATGAGGGTTTGTGTGGATACTGAGAGGGTTTGTGTGGATACTGATGGGGGTTTGTGTGGATACTGAGAGGGTTTGTGTGGATACTGAGAGGGGTTTGTGTGGATACTGAGAGGGTTTGTGTGTATACTGAGGGGGGTTTGTGTGGATACTGATGAGGGTTTGTGTGGATACTGATAAAGGTTTGTGTGGATACTGATGAGGGTTTGTGTGGATACTGATGGGGGTTTGTGTGGATACTGATGAGGGTTGTGTGGATACTGATGAGGGTTTGTGTGGATACTGATGGGGGTTTGTGTGGATACTGATGAGGGTTTGTGTGGATACTGATGAGGGTTTGTGTGGATACTTAGAGGGTTTGTGTGGATACTGAGAGGGGTTTGTGTGGATACTGATGGGGGTTTGTGTGGATACTGAGAGGGTTTGTGTGGATACTGAGAGGGGTTTGTGTGGATACTGAGAGGGTTTGTGTGGATACTGAGGGGGGTTTGTGTGGATACTGATGAGGGTTTGTGTGGATACTGATAAAGGTTTGTGTGGATACTGATGAGGGTTTGTGTGGATACTGAGGGGGGTTTGTATGGATACTGATGAGGGTTTGTGTGGATACTGAGAGGGTTTGTGTGGATACTGAGAGGGTTTGTGTGGATACTGAGGGGTTTGTGTGGATACTGATGAGGGTTTGTGTGGATACTGAGGGGGTTGGGTGGATACTGAGAGGGGTTTGTGTGGATAGTGATGGGGGTTTGTGTGGATACTGATGGGGGTTTGTGTGGATACTGAGAGGGGTTTGTGTGGATACTGAGAGGGTTTGTGTGGATACTGATGAGGGTTTGTGTGGATACTGATGACGGTTTGTGTGGATACTGATGGGGGTTTGTGTGGATACTGATGGGGGTTTGTGTGGATACTGATGAGGGTTTGTGTGGATACTGATGAGGGTTTGTGTGGATACTGATGGGGGTTTGTGTGGATACTGATGGGGGTTTGTGTGGATACTGATGAGGGTTTGTGTGGATACTGAGAGGGTTTGTGTGGATACTGATGGGGGTTTGTGTGGATACTGATGGGGGTTTGTGTGGATACTGATGAGGGTTTGTGTGGATACTGATGGGGGTTTGTGTGGATACTGATGAGGGTTTGTGTGGATACTGAGAGGGTTTGTGTGGATACTGAGAGGGTTTGTGTGGATACTGAGAGGGGTTTGTGTGGATACAGATGGGGGTTTGTGTGGATACTGAGAGGGGTTTGTGTGGATACTGAGAGGGGTTTGTGTGGATACTGAGAGGGTTTGTGTGGATACTGAGGGGGGTTTGTGTGGATACTGATGAGGGTTTGTGTGGATACTGATAAAGGTTTGTGTGGATACTGATGAGGGTTTGTGTGGATACTGAGGGGGGTTTGTGTGGATACTGATGAGGGTTTGTGTGGATACTGAGAGGGTTTGTGTGGATACTGAGAGGGTTTGTGTGGATACTGAGGGGGGTTTGTGTGGATACTGATGGGGGTTTGTGTGGATACTGATGGGGGTTTGTGTGGATACTGAGAGGGGTTTGTGTGGATACTGATGAGGGTTTGTGTGGATACTGATGGGGGTTTGTGTGGATACTGATGGGGGTTTGTGTGGATACTGAGAGGGTTTTGTGTGGATACTGATGGGGGTTTGTGTGGATACTGATGGGGGTTTGTGTGGATACTGAGAGGGTTTGTGTGGATACTGATGGGGGTTTGTGTGGATACTGAGAGGGTTTTGTGTGGATACTGAGAGGGTTTGTGTGGATACTGATGAGGGTTTGTGTGGATACTGATGGGGGTTTGTGTGGATACTGAGAGGGGTTTGTGTGGATACTGATGGGGGTTTGTGTGGATACTGATGAGGGTTTGTGTGGATACTGATGAGGGTTTGTGTGGATACTGATGGGGTTTGTGTGGATACTGAGAGGGGTTTGTGTGGATACTGATGGGGGTTTGTGTGGATACTGAGAGGGGTTTGTGTGGATACTGAGAGGGGTTTGTGTGGATACTGATGAGGATTTGTGTGGATACTGATTGGGGTTTGTGTGGATACTGAGAGGGTTTGTGTGGATACTGAGAGGGTTTGTGTGGGATACTGAGAGGGGTTTGTGTGGATACTGATGTGGGTTTGTGTGGATACTGAGAGGGGTTTGTGTGGATACTGAGAGGGGTTTGTGTGGATACTGATGGGGTTTGTGTGGATACTGATGGGGGTTTGTGTGGATACTGAGAGGGGTTCGTGTGGATACTGATTGGGGTTTGTGTGGATACTGATGGGGGTTTGTGTGGATACTGATGAGGGTTTGTGTGGATACTGAGCGGGGTTTGTGTGGATACTGAGAGGGGTTTGTGTGGATACTGATGGGGGTTTGTGTGGATACTGAGAGGGGTTTGTGTGGATACTGATTGGGGTTTGTGTGGATACTGATGGGGTTTGTGTGGATACTGATGGGGGTTTGTGTGGATACTGATGGGGGTTTGTGTGGATACTGAGAGGGTTTGTGTTGATACTGAGAGGGGTTTGTGTGGATACTGATGGGGGTTTGTGTGGATACTGATGAGGGTTTGTGTGGATACTGATGAGGGTTTGTGTGGATACTGAGAGGGTTTGTGTGGATACTGAGAGGGGTTTGTGTGGATACTGATGGGGGTTTGTGTGGATACTGAGAGGGTTTGTGTGGATACTGAGAGGGGTTTGTGTGGATACTGAGAGGGTTTGTGTGTATACTGAGGGGGGTTTGTGTGGATACTGATGAGGGTTTGTGTGGATACTGATAAAGGTTTGTGTGGATACTGATGAGGGTTTGTGTGGATACTGATGGGGGTTTGTGTGGATACTGATGAGGGTTTGTGTGGATACTGATGGGGGTTTGTGTGGATACTGATGAGGGTTTGTGTGGATACTGATGAGGGTTTGTGTGGATACTGAGAGGGTTTGTGTGGATACTGAGAGGGGTTTGTGTGGATACTGATGGGGGTTTGTGTGGATACTGAGAGGGTTTGTGTGGATACTGAGAGGGGTTTGTGTGGATACTGAGAGGGTTTGTGTGGATACTGATGAGGGTTTGTGTGGATACTGATAAAGGTTTGTGTGGATACTGATGAGGGTTTGTGTGGATACTGAGGGGGGTTTGTATGGATACTGATGAGGGTTTGTGTGGATACTGAGAGGGTTTGTGTGGATACTGAGAGGGGTTTGTGTGGATACTGAGGGGGGTTTGTGTGGATACTGATGAGGGTTTGTGTGGATACTGAGGGGGTTGGGTGGATACTGAGAGGGGTTTGTGTGGATAGTGATGGGGGTTTGTGTGGATACTGATGGGGGTTTGTGTGGATACTGAGAGGGGTTTGTGTGGATACTGAGAGGGGTTTGTGTGGATACTGATGAGGGTTTGTGTGGATACTGATGAGGGTTTGTGTGGATACTGATGGGGGTTTGTGTGGATACTGATGGGGGTTTGTGTGGATACTGATGAGGGTTTGTGTGGATACTGATGAGGGTTTGTGTGGATACTGAGAGGGTTTGTGTGGATACTGAGAGGGTTTGTGTGGATACTGATGGGGGTTTGTGTGGATACTGAGAGGGGTTTGTGTGGATACTGAGAGGGGTTTGTGTGGATACTGAGAGGGTTTGTGTGGATACTGAGGGGGGTTTGTGTGGATACTGATGAGGGTTTGTGTGGATACTGATAAAGGTTTGTGTGGATACTGATGAGGGTTTGTGTGGATACTGAGGGGGGTTTGTGTGGATACTGATGAGGGTTTGTGTGGATACTGAGAGGGTTTGTGTGGATACTGATGGGGGTTTGTGTGGATACTGATGAGGGTTGTGTGGATACTGATGAGGGTTTGTGTGGATACTGATGGGGGTTTGTGTGGATACTGATGAGGGTTTGTGTGGATACTGATGAGGGTTTGTGTGGATACTGAGAGGGTTTGTGTGGATACTGAGAGGGGTTTGTGTGGATACTGATGGGGGTTTGTGTGGATACTGAGAGGGTTTGTGTGGATACTGAGAGGGGTTTGTGTGGATACTGAGGGGGGTTTGTGTGGATACTGATGAGGATTTGTGTGGATACTGATAAAGGTTTGTGTGGATACTGATGAGGGTTTGTGTGGATACTGAGGGGGGTTTGTATGGATACTGATGAGGGTTTGTGTGGATACTGTGAGGGTTTGTGTGGATACTGAGAGGGGTTTGTGTGGATACTGAGGGGGGTTTGTGTGGATACTGATGAGGGTTTGTGTGGATACTGAGGGGGTTGGGTGGATACTGAGAGGGGTTTGTGTGGATAGTGATGGGGGTTTGTGTGGATACTGATGGGGGTTTGTGTGGATACTGAGAGGGGTTTGTGTGGATACTGAGAGGGGTTTGTGTGGATACTGATGAGGGTTTGTGTGGATACTGATGAGGGTTTGTGTGGATACTGATGGGGGTTTGTGTGGATACTGATGGGGGTTTGTGTGGATACTGATGAGGGTTTGTGTGGATACTGATGAGGGTTTGTGTGGATACTGATGGGGGTTTGTGTGGATACTGATGAGGGTTTGTGTGGATACTGATGAGGGTTTGTGTGGATACTGAGAGGGTTTGTGTGGATACTGAGAGGGGTTTGTGTGGATACTGATGGGGGTTTGTGTGGATACTGAGAGGGGTTTGTGTGGATACTGAGAGGGGTTTGTGTGGATACTGAGAGGGTTTGTGTGGATACTGAGGGGGGTTTGTGTGGATACTGATGAGGGTTTGTGTGGATACTGAGAGGGTTTGTGTGGATACTGAGAGGGTTTGTGTGGATACTGAGGGGGGTTTGTGTGGATACTGATGGGGGTTTGTGTGGATACTGATGGGGGTTTGTGTGGATACTGATGGGGGTTTGTGTGGATACTGAGAGGGGTTTGTGTGGATACTGATGAGGGTTTGTGTGGATACTGATGGGGGTTTGTGTGGATACTGATGGGGGTTTGTGTGGATACTGAGAGGGTTTTGTGTGGATACTGATGGGGGTTTGTGTGGATACTGATGGGGGTTTGTGTGGATACTGAGAGTGTTTGTGTGGATACTGATGGGGGTTTGTGTGGATACTGAGAGGGTTTTGTGTGGATACTGAGAGGGTTTGTGTGGATACTGATGAGGGTTTGTGTGGATACTGATGGGGGTTTGTGTGGATACTGAGAGGGGTTTGTGTGGATACTGATGGGGGTTTGTGTGGATACTGATGAGGGTTTGTGTGGATACTGATGAGGGTTTGTGTGGATACTGATGGGGTTTGTGTGGATACTGAGAGGGGTTTGTGTGGATACTGATGGGGGTTTGTGTGGATACTGAGAGGGGTTTGTGTGGATACTGAGAGGGGTTTGTGTGGATACTGATTGGGGTTTGTGTGGATACTGATGGGGGTTTGTGTGGATACTGATGGGGGTTTGTGTGGATACTGATGAGGGTTTGTGTGGATACTGAGAGGGTTTGTGTTGATACTGAGAGGGGTTTGTGTGGATACTGATGGGGGTTTGTGTGGATACTGATGAGGGTTTGTGTGGATACTGATGAGGGTTTGTGTGGATACTGAGAGGGTTTGTGTGGATACTGAGAGGGGTTTGTGTGGATACTGATGGGGGTTTGTGTGGATACTGAGAGGGTTTGTGTGGATACTGAGAGGGGTTTGTGTGGATACTGAGAGGGTTTGTGTGTATACTGAGGGGGGTTTGTGTGGATACTGATGAGGGTTTGTGTGGATACTGATAAAGGTTTGTGTGGATACTGATGAGGGTTTGTGTGGATACTGATGGGGGTTTGTGTGGATACTGATGAGGGTTGTGTGGATACTGATGAGGGTTTGTGTGGATACTGATGGGGGTTTGTGTGGATACTGATGAGGGTTTGTGTGGATACTGATGAGGGTTTGTGTGGATACTGAGAGGGTTTGTGTGGATACTGAGAGGGGTTTGTGTGGATACTGATGGGGGTTTGTGTGGATACTGAGAGGGTTTGTGTGGATACTGAGAGGGGTTTGTGTGGATAGTGATGGGGGTTTGTGTGGATACTGATGGGGGTTTGTGTGGATACTGAGAGGGGTTTGTGTGGATACTGAGGGGTTTGTGTGGATACTGATGAGGGTTTGTGTGGATACTGATGACGGTTTGTGTGGATACTGATGGGGGTTTGTGTGGATACTGATGGGGGTTTGTGTGGATACTGATGAGGGTTTGTGTGGATACTGATGAGGGTTTGTGTGGATACTGATGGGGGTTTGTGTGGATACTGATGAGGGTTTGTGTGGATACTGATGAGGGTTTGTGTGGATACTGAGAGGGTTTGTGTGGATACTGAGAGGGGTTTGTGTGGATACTGATGGGGGTTTGTGTGGATACTGAGAGGGTTTGTGTGGATACTGAGAGGGGTTTGTGTGGATACTGATGGGGGTTTGTGTGGATACTGGTGGGGGTTTGTGTGGATACTGATGAGGGTTTGTGTGGATACTGAGAGGGTTTGTGTGGATACTGATGAGGGTTTGTGTGGATACTGAGAGGGTTTGTGTGGATACTGAGAGGGTTTGTGTGGATACTGATGGGGGTTTGTGTGGATACTGATGAGGGTTTGTGTGGATACTGATGAGGGTTTGTGTGGATACTGAGAGGGTTTGTGTGGATACTGAGAGGGTTTGTGTGGATACTGATGGGGGTTTGTGTGGATACTGATGAGGGTTTGTGTGGATACTGATAAGGGTTTGTGTGGATACTGAGGGGGGTTTGTGTGGATACTGAGAGGGTTTGTGTGGATACTGATGGGGGTTTGTGTGGATACTGATGAGGGTTTGTGTGGATACTGATGGGGGTTTGTGTGGATACTGAGAGGGTTTGTGTGGATACTGATGGGGGTTTGTGTGGATACTGAGAGGGTTTGTGTGGATACTGAGGGGGGTTTGTGTGTCTGTTTGTTTCAGCAACACAGTGCTGAGGAAGGACGTAACGGTGATGGACACAGACTCTCCTCCTAAAGCTGACGCAGGGCTCAAGCCAGGTGAGTTAACACTTTGCACAGAGGAGGGAGGAGGAGGAGGGAGGGGAGGGAGGGAGGAGAAGGGACGGGACGGGAGGGGGAAGGAGGGAGGGAGAAGGGGGAGGAGGAGGAGGAGGAGGATGGAAGAGGAGGGAGGAGGAGGAGGAGGGAAGAGGAGGGAGGAGAGGGAAGGAGGTCCTCTAGCATAGAGAAACCGCCTGGGACCACCTGAGGCTCAGTCGGTAGAGCATGACGCATGCAATGCCAAGGGTTGTTGGTTTGATTTCCGCTGGGGCCACATATAGTGGGGCAAAAAAGTAAGTTAGTCAGCCACCAATTGTGCAAGTTCTCCCACTTAAAAAGATGAGAGAGGCCTGTAATTGATGTTTTGGGGCTGTTGCTGGGCAACACAGACTTTCAACTCCCTCCAAAGCAACAGCCCCAAAACATCACTGCTCTAGAGGAGATCTGCATGGAGGAATGGGCCAAAATACCTGCAACAGTGTGTGAAAACCTCGTGAAGACTTACAGAAAACGTTTGACATCTGTCATTGCCAACAAAGGGTATATAACAAAGTATTGAGATAAACTTTTTTTATTGACCAAATACTTATTTTCCACCATAATTTGCAAATAAATTAATTAAAAATCCAACAATGGATTTTTTTTCTCATTTTGTCTGTCATAGTTGAAGTGTACCTATGATGAAAATTACAGGCCTCTCTCATCTTTTTAAGTGGGAGAACTTGCACTATTGGTGGCTGACTAAATACTTTTTTGCTCCACTGTATGTTATTCCCTTTGGTTCCTTCCCTATATATGTCACTCTCTTTGGTTCCTTCCCTATATATGTCCCTCCCTTTGGTTCCTTCCCTATATATGTCCCTCCCTTTGGTTCCTTCCCTATATATGTCCCTCCCTTTGGTTCCTTCCCTATATATGTCCCTCCCTTTGGTTCCTTCCCTATATATGTCTCTCCCTTTGGTTCCATCCCTATATATGTCCCTCCCTTTGGTTCCCTCCCTATACACTCCCTTTGGCTCCTTCCCTATATATGTCCCTCCCTTTGGTTCCTTCCCTATATATGTCACTCCCTTTGGTTCCTTCCCTATATATGTCACTCCCTTTGGTTCCTTCCCTATATATGTCCCTCCCTTTGGTTCCTTCCCTATATATGTCACTCCCTTTGGTTCCTTCTCTATATATGTCCCTCCCTTTGGTTCCTTCCCTATATATGTCACTCCTTTTGTTTCCTTCCCTATATATGTCACTCCCTTTGATTCCTTCCCTATATATGTCATTCCCTTTGGTTCCTTCCCTATATATATGTCTCTCCCTTTGGTTCCTTCCCTATATATGTCCCTCCCTTTGGTTCCTTCCCTATATATGTCACTCCCTTTGGTTCCTTCCCTATATATGTCACTCCCTTTGGTTCCTTCCCTATATATGTCACTCCCTTTGGTTCCTTCCCTATATATGTCACTCCCTTTGGTTCCATCCCTATACACTCCCTTTGGTTCCTTCCCTATATATGTCATTCCCTTTGGTTCCTTCCCTATATATGTTTCTCCCTTTGGTTCCTTCCCTATATATGTCACTCCCTTTGGTTCCTTCCCTATATATGTCACTCCCTTTGGTTCCTTCCCTATATATGTCACTCCCTTTGGTTCCATCCCTATACACTCCCTTTGGTTCCTTCCCTATATATGTCATTCCCTTTGGTTCCTTCCCTATATATATGTCTCTCCCTTTGGTTCCTTCCCTATATATGTCCCTCCCTTTGGTTCCTTCCCTATATATGTCCCTCCCTTTGGTTCCATCCCTATACACTCCCTTTGGTTCCTTCCCTATATATGTCATTCCCTTTGGTTCCTTCCCTATATATGTCTTTCCCTTTGGTTCCTTCCCTATATATGTCTCTCCCTTTGGTTCCTTCCCTATATATGTCACTCCCTTTGGTTCCTTCCCTATATATGTCACTCCCTTTGGTTCCTTCCCTATATATGTCACTCCCTTTGGTTCCTTCCCTATATATGTCTCTCTCTTTGGTTCCTTCCCTATATATGTCACTCCCTTTGGTTCCTTCCCTACATATGTCTTCCCTTTGGTTCCTTCCCTATATATGTTACTCCCTTTGGTTCCTTCCCTATATATATCCCTCCCTGTGGTTCCTTCCCTATATATGTCTCTCCCATTGGTTCCTTCCCTATATATGTCTCTCCCTTTGGTTCCTTCACTATATATGTCACTCACTTTGGTTCCTTCCCTATATATGTCTCTCCCTTTGGTTCCTTCACTATATATGTCACTCCCTTTGGTTCCTTCCCTATATATGTCACTCCCTTTGGTTCCTTCCCTATATATGTCACTCCCTTTGGTTCCTTCCCTATATATGTCTCTCCCTTTGGTTCCTTCACTATATATGTCTCTCCCTTTGGTTCCTTCCCTATATATGTCTCTCCCTTTGGTTCCATCCCTATATATGTCTCTCCCTTTGGTTCCTTCCCTATATATGTCATTCCCTTTGGTTCCTTCCCTATATATGTCACTCACTTTGGTTCCTTCCCTATATATGTCTCTCCCTTTGGTTCCTTCCCTATATATGTCTCTCCCTTTGGTTCCTTCCCTATATATGTCTCTCCCTTTGGTTCCTTCCCTATATATGTCTCTCCCTTTGGTTCCTTCACTATATATGTCTCTCCCTTTGGTTCCTTCCCTATATATGTCTCTCCCTTTGGTTCCTTCCCTATATATGTCTCTCCCTTTGGTTCCTTCCCTATATATGTCTCTCCCTTTGGTTCCTTCCCTATATATGTCTCTCCCTTTGGTTCCTTCCCTATATATGTCTCTCCCTTTGGTTCCTTCCCTATATATGTCTCTCCCTTTGGTTCCTTCACTATATATGTCTCTCCCTTTGGTTCCTTCACTATATATGTCACTCCCTTTGGTTCCTTCCCTATATATGTCTCTCCCTTTGGTTCCTTCACTATATATGTCACTCCCTTTGGTTCCTTCCCTATATATGTTACTCCCTTTGGTTCCTTCCCTATATATGTCACTCCCTTTGGTTCCTTCCCTATATATGTCTCTCCCTTTGGTTCCTTCACTATATATGTCTCTCCCTTTGGTTCCTTCCCTATATATGTCTCTCCCTTTGGTTCCATCCCTATATATGTCTCTCCCTTTGGTTCCTTCCCTATATATGTCATTCCCTTTGGTTCCTTCCCTATATATGTCACTCACTTTGGTTCCTTCCCTATATATGTCTCTCCCTTTGGTTCCTTCCCTATATATGTCTCTCCCTTTGGTTCCATCCCTATATATGTCTCTCCCTTTGGTTCCTTCCCTATATATGTCATTCCCTTTGGTTCCTTCCCTATATATGTCATTCCCTT
>NC_068423.1:32865756-32880756 GCF_023373465.1 Oncorhynchus keta | reverse complement strand
TGGGTTAGCTTTCACCTTCCTGGTGGTAAGGTCTGCTATAGGTGGGTTAGCTTTCACCTTCCTGGTGGTAAGGTCTGCTATAGGTGGGTTAGCTTTCACCTTCCTGGTGGTAAGGTCTGCTATAGGTGGGTTAGCTTTCACCTTCCTGGGGGTAAGGTCTGCTATAGGTGGGTTAGCTTTCACCTTCCTGGGGGTAAGGTCTGCTATAGGTGGGTTAGCTTTCACCTTCCTGGTGGTAAGGTCTGCTATAGGTGGGTTAGCTTTCACCTTCCTGGTGGTAAGGTCTGCTATAGGTGGGTTAGCTTTCACCTTCCTGGTGGTAAGGTCTGCTATAGGTGGGTTAGCTTTCACCTTCCTGGGGTAAGGTCTGCTATAGGTGGGTTAGCTTTCACCTTCCTGGTGGTAAGGTCTGCTATAGGTGGGTTAGCTTTCACCTTCCTGGTGGTAAGGTCTGCTATAGGTGGGTTAGCTTTCACCTTCCTGGTGGTAAGGTCTGCTATAGGTGGGTTAGCTTTCACCTTCCTGGTGGTAAGGTCTGCTATAGGTGGGTTAGCTTTCACCTTCCTGGGGGTAAGGTCTGCTATAGGTGGGTTAGCTTTCACCTTCCTGGTGGTAAGGTCTGCTATAGGTGGGTTAGCTTTCACCTTCCTGGGGGTAAGGTCTGCTATAGGTGGGTTAGCTTTCACCTTCCTGGGGTAAGGTCTGCTATAGGTGGGTTAGCTTTCACCGTCCTGGTGGTAAGGTCTGCTATTGGTGGGTTAGCTTTCACCTTCCTGGGGGTAAGGTCTGCTATAGGTGGGTTAGCTTTCACCTTCCTGGTGGTAAGGTCTGCTATAGGTGGGTTAGCTTTCACCTTCCTGGGGGTAAGGTCTGCTATAGGTGGGTTAGCTTTCACCTTCCTGGGGGTAAGTTTTGCTATAGGTGGGTTAGCTTTCACCTTCCTGGGGGTAAGGTCTGCTATAGGTGGGTTAGCTTTCACCTTCCTGGGGTAAGGTCTGCTATAGGTGGGTTAGCTTTCACCTTCCTGGTGGTAAGGTCTGCTATAGGTGGGTTAGCTTTCACCTTCCTGGGGGTAAGGTCTGCTATAGGTGGGTTAGCTTTCACCTTCCTGGGGGTAAGGTCTGCTATTGGTGGGTTAGCTTTCACCTTCCTGGGGTAAGGTCTGCTATAGGTGGGTTAGCTTTCACCTTCCTGGTGGTAAGGTCTGCTATAGGTGGGTTAGCTTTCACCTTCCTGGGGGTAAGGTCTGCTATAGGTGGGTTAGCTTTCACCTTCCTGGTGGTAAGGTCTGCTATAGGTGGGTTAGCTTTCACCTTCCTGGTGGTAAGGTCTGCTATAGGTGGGTTAGCTTTCACCTTCCTGGGGGTAAGGTCTGCTATAGGTGGGTTAGCTTTCACCTTCCTGGTGGTAAGGTCTGCTATAGGTGGGTTAGCTTTCACCTTCCTGGTGGTAAGGTCTGCTATAGGTGGGTTAGCTTTCACCTTCCTGGTGGTAAGGTCTGCTATAGGTGGGTTAGCTTTCACCTTCCTGGGGGTAAGGTCTGCTATAGGTGGGTTAGCTTTCACCTTCCTGGTGGTAAGGTCTGCTATAGGTGGGTTAGCTTTCACCTTCCTGGGGGTAAGGTCTGCTATAGGTGGGTTAGCTTTCACCTTCCTGGTGGTAAGGTCTGCTATAGGTGGGTTAGCTTTCACCTTCCTGGTGGTAAGGTCTGCTATAGGTGGGTTAGCTTTCACCTTCCTGGGGGTAAGGTCTGCTATAGGTGGGGTGGCTTTCACCTTCCTGGGGGTAAGGTCTGCTATAGGTGGGGTGGCTTTCACCTTCCTGGTGGTAAGGTCTGCTATAGGTGGGTTAGCTTTCACCTTCCTGGTGGTAAGGTCTGCTATAGGTGGGTTAGCGTTCACCTTCCTGGTGGTAAGGTCTGCTATAGGTGGGTTAGCTTTCACCTTCCTGGTGGTAAGGTCTGCTATAGGTGGGTTAGCTTTCACCTTCCTGGTGGTAAGGTCTGCTATAGGTGGGTTAGCTTTCACCTTCCTGGTGGTAAGGTCTGCTATAGGTGGGTTAGCTTTCACCTTCCTGGTGGTAAGGTCTGCTATAGGTGGGTTAGCTTTCACCTTCCTGGGGTAAGGTCTGCTATAGGTGGGTTAGCTTTCACCTTCCTGGTGGTAAGGTCTGCTATAGGTGGGTTAGCTTTCACCTTCCTGGTGGTAAGGTCTGCTATAGGTGGGTTAGCTTTCACCTTCCTGGTGGTAAGGTCTGCTATAGGTGGGTTAGCTTTCACCTTCCTGGTGGTAAGGTCTGCTATAGGTGGGTTAGCTTTCACCTTCCTGGTGGTAAGGTCTGCTATAGGTGGAGCCTACATCTTCCTAATGTCTGCTATTGGTGGGTTAAATAAAATCAATACAATTGTGTAGATTTTACAGTGAAATGCTTGGTATGGTATTAACTGACCCTGTATATAGTATGGTATTAACTGACCCTCTATATAGTATGGTATTAACTGACCCTGTATATAGTATGGTTTTAACTGACCTTGTATATAGTATGGTATTAACTGACCTTGTATATAGTATGGTATTAACTGACCCTGTATATAGTATGGTATTAACTGACCCTGTATATAGTGTGGTATTAACTGACCCTGTATATAGTATGGTAATAACTGACCCTGTATATAGTATGGTATTAACTGACCCTGTATATAGTATGGTATTAACTGACCCTGTATATAGTATGGTATTAACTGACCCTGTATATACTATGGTATTAACTGACCCTGTATATAGTATGGTATTAACTGACCATGTATATAGTATTAACTGACCCTGTATATAGTATGGTATTAACTTACCATGTATATAGTATGGTATTAACTGACCCTGTATATAGTATGGTATTAACTGACCATGTATATAGTATGGTATTAACTGACCATGTATATAGTATGGTATTAACTGACCCTGTATATAGTATGGTATTAACTGACCCTGTATATAGTATGGTATTAACTGACCCTGTATATAGTATGGTATTAACTGACCATGTATATAATATGGTATTAACTGACCCTGTATATAGTATGGTATTAACTGACCCTGTATATACTATGGTATTAACTGACCCTGTATATAGTATGGTATTAACTGACCATGTATATAGTATTAACTGACCCTGTATATAGTATGGTATTAACTGACCATGTATATAGTATGGCATTAACTGACCCTGTATATAGTATGGTATTAACTGACCATGTATATAGTATGGTATTAACTGACCATGTATATAGTATGGTATTAACTGACCCTGTATATAGTATGGTATTAACTGACCCTGTATATAGTATGGTATTAACTGACCCTGTATATAGTATGGTATTAACTGACCATGTATATAGTATGGTATTAACTGACCATGTATATAGTATTAACTGACCCTGTATATAGTATGGTACTAACTGACCCTGTATATAGTATGGTATCAAACTGACCCTGTATATAGTATGGTACTAACTGACCCTGTATATAGTATGGTATTAACTGACCCTGTATATAGTATGGTATTAACTGACCCTGTATATAGTATGGTACTAACTGACCCTGTATATAGTATGGTATTAACTGACCCTGTATATAGTATTAACTGACCCTGTATATAGTGTGGTATTGACTGACCCTGTATATAGTATGGTACTAACTGACCCTGTATATAGTATGGTATTGACTGACCCTGTATATAGTATGGTACTAACTGACCATGTATATAGTGTGGTATTAACTGACCCTGTATATAGTATGGTATTAACTGACCCTGTATATAGTATGGTATTAACTGACCATGTATATAGTATGGTATTAACTGACCATGTATATAGTATTAACTGACCCTGTATATAGTATGGTACTAACTGACCCTGTATATAGTATGGTATCAAACTGACCCTGTATATAGTATGGTACTAACTGACCCTGTATATAGTATGGTATTAACTGACCCTGTATATAGTATGGTATTAACTGACCCTGTATATAGTATGGTACTAACTGACCCTGTATATAGTATGGTATTAACTGACCCTGTATATAGTATTAACTGACCCTGTATATAGTGTGGTATTAACTGACCCTGTATATAGTATGGTATTAACTGACCCTGTATATAGTATGGTATTAACTGACCCTGTATATAGTATGGTACTAACTGACCATGTATATAGTGTGGTATTAACTGACCCTGTATATAGTATGGTATTAACTGACCCTGTATATAGTATGGTACTAACTGACCATGTATATAGTATGGTATTAACTGACCCTGTATATAGTATGGTACTAACTGACCCTGTATATAGTATGGTATTGACTGACCCTGTATATAGTATGGTATTAACTGACCCTGTATATAGTATGGTACTAACTGACCATGTATATAGTATGGTATTAACTGACCCTGTATATAGTATGGTATTTACTGACCTTGTATATAGTATGGTATTAACTGACCCTGTATATAGTATGGTATTAACTGACCTTGTATATAGTATGGTATTAACTGACCTTGTATATAGTATGGTATTAACTGACCCTGTATATAGTATGGTATTAACTGACCCTGTATATAGTGTGGTTTTAACTGACCCTGTATATAGTATGGTATTAACTGACCCTGTATATACTATGGTATTAACTGACCCTGTATATAGTATGGTATTAACTGACCATGTATATATTATTAACTGACCCTGTATATAGTATGGTATTAACTGACCATGTATATAGTATGGTATTAACTGACCATGTATATAGTATGGTATTAACTGACCCTGTATATAGTATGGTACTAACTGACCCTGTATATAGTATGGTATTAACTGACCCTGTATATAGTAGGGTATTAACTGACCCTGTATATAGTATGGTATTAACTGACCCTGTATATAGTATGGTATTAACTGACCCTGTATATAGTATGGTATTAACTGACCCTGTATATAGTATGGTATTAACTGACCCTGTATATAGTATGGTATTAACTGACCATGTATATAGTATGGTACTAACTGACCCTGTATATAGTATGGTATTAACTGACCATGTATATAGTATGGTATTAACTGACCATGTATATAGTATTAACTGACCCTGTATATAGTATGGTATTAACTGACCCTGTATATAGTATGGTATTAACTGACCCTGTATATAGTATGGTACTAACTGACCATGTATATAGTATGGTATTAACTGACCCTGTATATAGTATGGTATTAACTGACCCTGTATATAGTATGGTATTAACTGAACCTGTATATAGTATGGTATTAAATGACCCTGTATATAGTATGGTATTAACTGACCCTGCATATAGTATGGTACTAACTGACCATGTATATAGTATGGTATTAACTGACCCTGTATATAGTATGGTACTAACTGACCCTGTATATAGTATGGTATTGACTGACCCTGTATATAGTATGGTGCTAACTGACCCTGTATATAGTATGGTACTAACTGACCATGTATATAGTATGGTATTAACTGACCCTGTATATAGTATGGTATTTACTGACCTTGTATATAGTATGGTATTAACTGACCCTGTATATAGTGTGGTATTAGCTGACCCTGCATATAGTATGGTATTAACTGACCCTGTATATAGTATGGTATTAACTGACCTTGTATATAGTATGGTATTAACTGACCTTGTATATAGTATGGTATTAACTGACCCTGTATATAGTATGGTATTAACTGACCCTGTATATAGTGTGGTTTTAACTGACCCTGTATATAGTATGGTATTAACTGACCCTGTATATACTATGGTATTAACTGACCCTGTATATAGTATGGTATTAACTGACCATGTATATATTATTAACTGACCCTGTATATAGTATGGTATTAACTGACCATGTATATAGTATGGTATTAACTGACCATGTATATAGTATGGTATTAACTGACCCTGTATATAGTATGGTACTAACTGACCCTGTATATAGTATGGTATTAACTGACCCTGTATATAGTAGGGTATTAACTGACCCTGTATATAGTATGGTATTAACTGACCATGTATATAGTATGGTATTAACTGACCATGTATATAGTATGGTATTAACTGACCCTGTATATAGTATGGTATTAACTGACCATGTATATAGTATGGTATTAACTGACCATGTATATAGTATGGTATTAACTGACCCTGTATATTTTATGGTATTAACTGACCCTGTATATAGTATGGTATTAACTGAACCTGTATATAGTATGGTATTAACTGACCCTGTATATAGTACGTTATTAACTGACCCTGTATATAGTATGGTATTAACTGACCCTGTATATAGTATGGTATTAACTGACCCTGTATATAGTATGGTATTAACTGACCATGTATATAGTATGGTATTAACTGACCCTGTATATAGTATGGTATTAACTGACCATGTATATAGTATGGTATTAACTGACCATGTATATAGTATTAACTGACCCTGTATATAGTATGGTATTAACTGACCCTGTATATAGTATGGTATAAACTGACCCTGTATATAGTATGGTACTAACTGACCCTGTATATAGTATGGTATTAACTGACCCTGTATATAGTATGGTACTAACTCACCCTGTATATAGTATGGTATTATCTGACCCTGTATATAGTACGGTATTAACTGACCCTGTATATAGTATGGTATTAACTGACCCTGTATATAGTATGGTATTAACTGACCCTGTATATAGTATGGTATAAACTGACCCTGTATATAGTATGGTACTAACTGACCCTGTATATATTATGGTATTAACTGACCCTGTATATAGTATGGTACTAACTCACCCTGTATATAGTATGGTATTATCTGACCCTGTATATAGTACGGTATTAACTGACCCTGTATATAGTATGGTATTAACTGACCCTGTATATAGTATGGTATTAATTGACCCTGTATATAGTATGGTATTAACTGACCCTGTATATAGTATGGTATTAACTGACCCTGTATATAGTATGGTACTAACTGACCCTGTATATAGTATGGTATTAACTGACCCTGTATATAGTATGGTATTAACTGACCCTGTATATAGTATGGTATTAACTGACCCTGTATATAGTATGGTATTAACTGACCCTGTATATAGTATGGTATTAACTGACCCTGTATATAGTATTAACTGACCCTGTATATAGTATGGTATTAACTGACCCTGTATATAGTATGGTATTAACTGACCCTGTATATAGTATGGTACTAACTGACCCTGTATATAGTATGGTATTAACTGACCCTGTATATAGTATGGTATTAACTGACCCTGTATATAGTATGGTATTAACTGACCATGTATATAGTATTAACTGACCCTGTATATAGTATGGTACTAACTGACCCTGTATATAGTATAGTATTAACTGACCCTGTATATACTATGGTATTAACTGACCCTGTATATACTATGGTATTAACTGACCCTGTATATAGTATGGTATTAACTGACCCTGTATATAGTATTAACTGACCCTGTATATAGTATGGTACTAACTGACCCTGTATATAGTATGGTACTAACTGACCCTGTATATAGTATGGTACTAACTGACCCTGTATATAGTATGGTACTAACTCACCCTGTATATAGTATGGTACTAACTGACCCTGTATATAGTGTGGTATTAACTGACCCTGTATATAGTATGGTATTAACTGAACCTGTATATAGTATGGTATTAACTGACCCTGTATATAGTATGGTATTAACTGACCCTGTATATAGTATGGTAATAACTGAACCTGTATATGGTATGGTATTAACTGACCCTGTATATACTATGGTATTAACTGACCCTGTATATAGTATGGTATTAACTGACCATGTATATATTATTAACTGACCCTGTATATAGTATGGTATTAACTGACCATGTATATAGTATGGTATTAACTGACCATGTATATAGTATGGTATTAACTGACCCTGTATATAGTATGGTACTAACTGACCCTGTATATAGTATGGTATTAACTGACCCTGTATATAGTAGGGTATTAACTGACCCTGTATATAGTATGGTATTAACTGACCATGTATATAGTATGGTATTAACTGACCCTGTATATAGTATGGTATTAACTGACCCTGTATATAGTATGGTATTAACTGACCATGTATATAGTATTAACTGACCCTGTATATAGTATGGTACTAACTGACCCTGTATATAGTATAGTATTAACTGACCCTGTATATACTATGGTATTAACTGACCCTGTATATACTATGGTATTAACTGACCCTGTATATAGTATGGTATTAACTGACCCTATATATAGTATGGTATTAACTGACCATGTATATAGTATGGTATTAACTGACCCTGTATATACTATGGTATTAACTGACCCTGTATATAGTATGTTATTAACTGACCCTGTATATAGTATGGTATTAACTGACCATGTATATAGTATGGTATTAACTGACCCTGTATATAGTATGGTATTAACTGACCCTGTATATAGTATGGTACTAACTGACCCTGTATATAGTATAGTATTAACTGACCCTGTATATACTATGGTATTAACTGACCCTGTATATACTATGGTATTAACTGACCCTGTATATAGTATGGTATTAACTGACCCTGTATATTGTATGGTATTAACTGACCATGTATATAGTATGGTATTAACTGACCCTGTATATAGTATGGTATTAACTGACCATGTATATAGTATGGTATTAACTGACCCTGTATATAGTATGGTATTAACTGACCCTGTGTATAGTATGGTACTAACTGACCCTGTATATACTATGGTATTAACTGACCCTGTATATAGTATGGTATTAACTGACCCTGTATATAGTATGGTATTAACTGACCCTGTATATAGTATGGTACTAACTGACCCTGTATATAGTATGGTACTAACTGACCCTGTATATAGTATGGTACTAACTGACCCTCTATATAGTATGGTACTAACTCACCCTGTATATAGTATGGTACTAACTGACCCTGTATATAGTGTGGTATTAACTGACCCTGTATATAGCATGGTATTAACTGAACCTGTATATAGTATGGTATTAACTGACCCTGTATATAGTATGGTATTAACTGACCCTGTATATAGTATGGTAATAACTGAACCTGTATATAGTATGGTATTAACTGACCCTGTATATACTATGGTATTAACTGACCCTGTATATACTATGGTATTAACTGACCCTGTATATAGTATGGTATTGACTGACCCTGTATATAGTATGGTATTAACTGACCCTGTATATAGTATGGTATTAACTGACCCTGTATATAGTATGGTATTGACTGACCCTGTATATAGTATGGTATTAACTGACCCTGTATATAGTATGGTATTATCTGACCCTGTATATAGTATGGTATTAACTGACCTTGTATATAGTATGGTATTAACTGACCCTGTATATAGTATGGTATTAACTGACCCTGTATATAGTATGGTATTAACTGACCCTGTATATAGTATGGTATTAACTGACCCTGTATATAGTATGGTACTGACTGACCCTGTATATAGTATGGTATTAACTGACCCTGTATATAGTATGGTACTAACTGACCCTGTATATAGTATGGTATTGACTGACCCTGTATATAGTATGGTATTACCTGACCCTGTATATAGTATGGTATTAACTGACCCTGTATATAGTGTGGTATTAACTGACCCTGTATATAGTATGGTATTAACTGACCCTGTATATAGTGTGGTATTAACTGACCCTGTATATAGTATGGTATTAACTGACCCTGTATATAGTATGGTATTAACCTGACCCTGTATATAGTATGGTATTAACTGACCCTGTATATAGTATGGTATTAACTGACCCTGTATATAGTATGGTATTAACTGACCCTGTATATAGTATGGTATTAACTGACCCTGTATATAGTATGGTATTAACTGACCCTGTATATAGTATGGTACTAACTGACCCTGTATATAGTATGGTACTAACTGACCCTGTATATAGTATGGTATTAACCTGACCCTGTATATAGTATGGTATTAACTGACCCTGTATATAGTAGGGTATTAACTGACCCTGTATATAGTATGGTATCAACTGACCTTGTATATAGTGTGGTATTAACTGACCCTGTATATAGTATGGTATTAACTGACCCTTTATATAGTATGGTACTAACTGACCCTGTATATAGTATGGTATTAACTGACCCTGTATATAGTATAGTATTAACTGACCCTGTATATAGTATGGTACTAACTGACCCTGTATATAGTATGGTATTGACTGACCCTGTATATAGTATTGTATTAACTGACCCTGTATATAGTATGGTATTAACTGACCCTGTATATAGTATGGTACTAACTGACCCTGTATATAGTATGGTATTAACTGACCTTGTATATAGTATGGTATTAACTGACCCTGTATATAGTATGGTATTAACTGACCCTGTATATAGTATGGTATTGACTGACCCTGTATATAGTATGGTATTAACTGACCCTGTATATAGTCTGGTATTAACTGACCCTGTATATAGTATGGCATTAACTGACCCTGTATATAGTATGGTATTAACTGACCCTGTATATAGTATTGTATTAACTGACCTTGTATATAGTATGGTATTAACTGACCCTGTATATAGTATGGTATTAACTGACCCTGTATATAGTATGGTATTAACTTGGTATTAACTGACCCTGTATATAGTATGGTACTAACTGACCCTGTATGTAGTATGGTATTAACTGACCCTGTATATAGTATGGTATTAACTGACCCTGTATATAGTATGGTATTAACTGACCCTGTATATAGTATGGTATTAACTGACCCTGTATATACTATGGTATTAACTGACCTTGTATATAGTATGGTATTAACTGACCTTGTATATAGTATGGTATTAACTGACCTTGTATATAGTATGGTACTAACTGACCCTGTATATAGTATGGTATTAACTGACCTTGTATATAGTATGGTATTAACTTACCCTGTATATAGTATGGTATTAACTGACCCTGTATATAGTATGGTACTAACTGACCCTGTATACCATTTTGAAAAGAAGGTCAACGACATCCGATCCTCGTTTGCTAAGTCAAACGACACCGCTGGTTCTGCTCACACTGCCCAACCCTGTGCTTTGACCTCTTTCTCCCCCTCTCTCCAGATGAAATCTCGCGTCTTGTGACGGCCGGCCGCCCAACAACCTGCCCGCTTGACCCTATCCCCTCCTCTCTTCTCTAGACCATTTCCGGAGACCTTCTCCCTTACCTCACCTCGCTCATCAACTCATCCCTGACCGCTGGCTACGTCCCTTCAGTCTTCAAGAGAGCGAGAGTTGCACCCCTTCTGAAAAAACCTACACTCGATCCCTCCGATGTCAACAACTACAGACCAGTATCCCTTCTTTCTTTTCTCTCAAAACTCTTGAACGTGCCGTCCTTGGCCAGCTCTCCCGCTATCTCTCTCAGAATGACCTTCTTGATCCAAATCAGTCAGGTTTCAAGACTAGTCATTCAACTGAGACTGCTCTTCTCTTTATCACGGAGGCGCTCCGCACCGCTAAAGCTAACTCTCTCCTCTGCTCTCATCCTTCTAGACCTATCGGCTGCCTTCGATACTGTGAACCATCAGATCCTCCTCTCCACCCTCTCCGAGTTGGGCATCTCCGGCGCGGCCCACGCTTGGATTGCGTCCTACCTGACAGGTCGCTCCTACCAGGTGGCGTGGCGAGAATCTGTCTCCTCACCACGCGCTCTCACCACTGGTGTCCCCCAGGCTCTGTTCTAGGCCCTCTCCTATTCTCGCTATACACCAAGTCACTTGGCTCTGTCATAACCTCACATGGTCTCTACTATCATTGCTATGCAGACGACACACAATTAATCTTCTCCTTTCCCCTTCTGATGACCAGGTGGCGAATCGCATCTCTGCATGTCTGGCAGACATATCAGTGTGGATGACGGATCACCACCTCAAGCTGAACCACGGCAAGATGGAGCTGCTCTTCCTCCCGGGAAGGACTGCCCATTCCATGATCTCGCCATCACGGTTGACAACTCCATTGTGTCCTCCTCCCAGAGCGCTAAGAACCTTGGCGTGATCCTGGACAACACCCTGTCGTTCTCAACTAACATCAAGGCGGTGGCCCGTTCCTGTAAGTTCATGCTCTACAACATCCGTAGAGTACGACCCTGCCTCACACAGGAAGCGGCGCAGGTCCTAATCCAGGCACTTGTCATCTCCCGTCTGGATTACTGCAACTCGCTGTTGGCTGGGCTCCCTGCCTGTGCCATTAAACCCCTACAACTCATCCAGAACGCCGCAGCCCGTCTGGTGTTCAACCTTCCCAAGTTCTCCCACGTCACCCCGCTCCTCCGCTCTCTCCACTGGCTTCCAGTTGAAGCTCGCATCCGCTACAAGACCATGGTGCTTGCCTACGGAGCTGTGAGGGGAACGGCACCTCAGTACCTCCAGGCTCTGATCAGGCCCTACACCCAAACAAGGGCACTGCGTTCATCCACCTCTGGCCTGCTCGCCTCCCTACCACTGAAGAAGTACAGTTCCCGCTCAGCCCAGTCAAAACTGTTCGCTGCTCTGGCCCCCCAATGGTGGAACAAACTCCCTCACGACGCCAGGACAGCGGAGTCAATCACCACCTTCCGGAGACACCTGAAACCCCACCTCTTTAAGGAATACCTAGGATAGGATAAGTAATCCTTCTCTCCCCCTTTTAAGATTTAGATGCACTATTGTAAAGTGACTGTTCCACTGGATGTCATAAGGTGAATGCACCAATTTGTAAGTCGCTCTGGATAAGAGCGTCTGCTAAATGACTTAAATGTAAATGTAAATGTAATGTATATAGTATGGTATTAACTGACCCTGTATATAGTATGGTATTAACTGACCCTGTATATAGTATGGTATTAACTGACCCTGTATATAGTATAGTATTAACTGACCCTGTATATAGTATGGTATTAACTGACCCTGTATATAGTATGGTATTAACTGACCCTGTATATAGTATGGTACTAACTGACCCTGTATATAGTATGGTACTAACTGACCCTGTATATAGTATGGTATTGACTGACCCTGTATATAGTATGGTACTAACTGACCCTGTATATAGTATGGTATTGACTGACCCTGTATATAGTATGGTACTAACTGACCCTGTATATAGTATGGTATTAACTGACCCTGTATATAGTATGGTATTAACTGACCCTGTATATAGTATGGTACTAACTGACCCTGTATATAGTATGGTATTAACTGACCCTGTATATAGTATGGTATTAACTGACCCTGTATATAGTATGGTACTTGCTGACCCTGTATTGGTATTGACTGACCCTGTATATCGTATGGTACTAACTGACCCTGTATATAGTATGGTATTGACTGACCCTGTATATAGTATGGTACTAACTGACCCTGTATATAGTATGGTATTAACTGACCCTGTATATAGTATGGTACTAACTGACCCTGTATATAGTATGGTATTAACTGACCATGTATATAGTATGGTACTAACTGACCCTGTATATAGTGTGGTATTAACTGACCCTGTATATAGTATGGTACTAACTGACCCTGTATATAGTATGGTATTAACTGACCCTGTATATAGTGTGGTATTAACTGACCCTGTATATAGTGTGGTATTAACTGACCCTGTATATAGTATGGTATTAACTGACCCTGTATATAGTATGGTAATAACTGACCCTGTATATAGTATGGTACTAACTGACCCTGTGTATAGTGTGGTATTAACTGACCCTGTATATAGTATGGTATTAACTGACCCTGTATATAGTATGGTATTAACTGACCCTGTATATAGTATGGTATTAACTGACCCTGTATATAGTGTGGTATTAACTGACCCTGTATATAGTATGGTATTAACTGACCCTGTATATAGTATGGTATTAACTGACCCTGTATATAGTATGGTATTAACTGACCCTGTATATAGTGTGGTATTAACTGACCCTGTATATAGTATGGTACTAACTGACCCTGTATATAGTATGGTATTAACTGACCCTGTATATAGTATGGTATTAACTGACCCTGTATATAGTATGGTATTAACTGACCCTGTATATAGTAGGGTATTAACTGACCCTGTATATAGTATGGTATTAACTGACCATGTATACAGTATGGTATTAACTGACCCTGTATATAGTATGGTATTAACTGACCATGTATATAGTATGGTATTAACTGACCCTGTATATAGTATGGTATTAACTGACCCTGTATATAGTAGGGTATTAACTGACCCTGTATATAGTATGGTATTAACTGACCCTGTATATAGTATGGTATTAACTGACCCTGTATATAGTATGGTATTAACTGACCCTGTATATAGTATGGTAATAACTGACCCTGTATATAGTATGGTATTGACTGACCCTGTATATAGTATGGTATTAACTGACCCTGTATATAGTATGGTATTAACTGACCCTGTATATAGTATGGTATTAACTGACCCTGTATATAGTATGGTATTAACTGACCCTGTTCTCCATATTTCTTCTAGCATTACATTACTGTTGATTATCATTGTTGAGTTTCGGGTTTGAAAAAGTCATTTCACCCTGCTTTTGCATATTACATTAAAAACTTGAATATTGAAAATATCAGTATCAGATGAACAACGTATTTGAAGTAGACATGTTCATGAAGGCAGAGTAAAGTTGAATCACATATTTAGCAGTCTTCTGGATTTGGGAAAGAAGCTGTCTCTGAGCCTGTTGGTCCGAGAGCCGATGCTCGGTTTGCCGGACTGTATTACAGGGAACAGTCTATGGCTTTGGGTGGCTGGCGTGTTTGGAACATTTTGAGCCTTCATCTGACACTGCCTGGTATACAGGTCCTGGATGGCAGAGAGCTCAGC
>NC_068423.1:32845756-32860756 GCF_023373465.1 Oncorhynchus keta | reverse complement strand
TACCTCTCAAACCTGTGGAACTATATAGACACTGGGCCAGTGTTGATTTACCTCTCAAACCTGTGGAACTGTATAGACACTGGGCCAGTGTTGATTTACCTCTCAAACCTGTGGAACTGTATAGACACTGGGCCAGTGTTGATTTACCTCTCAAACCTGTGGAACTGTATAGACACTGGGCCAGTGTTGATTTACCTCTCAAACCTGTGGAACTGTATAGACACTGGGCCAGTGTTGATTTACCTCTCAAACCTGTGGAACTGTATAGACACTGGGCCAGTGTTGATTTACCTCTCAAACCTGTGGAACTGTATAGACACTGGGCCAGTGTTGATTTACCTCTCAAACCTGTGGAACTGTATAGACACTGGGCCAGTGTTGATTTACCTCTCAAACCTGTGGAACTATATAGACACTGGGCCAGTGTTGATTTACCTCTCAAACCTGTGGAACTGTATAGACACTGGGCCAGTGTTGATTTACCTCTCAAACCTGTGGAACTGTATAGACACTGGGCCAGTGTTGATTTACCTCTCAAACCTGTGGAACTATATAGACGCTGGGCCAGTGTTGATTTACCTCTCAAACCTGTGGAACTGTATAGACACTGGGCCAGTGTTGATTTACCTCTCAAACCTGTGGAACTATATAGATACTGGGCCAGTGTTGATTTACCTCTCAAACCTGTGGAACTATATAGACACTGGGCCAGTGTTGATTTACCTCTCAAACCTGTGGAACTATATAGACACTGGGCCAGTGTTGATTTACCTCTCAAACCTGTGGAACTATATAGACACTGGGCCAGTGTTGATTTACCTCTCAAACCTGTGGAACTATATAGACACTGGGCCAGTGTTGATTTACCTCTCAAACCTGTGGAACTGTATAGACACTGGGCCAGTGTTGATTTACCTCTCAAACCTGTGGAACTGTATAGACACTGGGCAAGTGTTGATTTACCTCTCAAACCTGTGGAACTATATAGACACTGGGCCAGTGTTGATTTACCTCTCAAACCTGTGGAACTGTATAGACACTGGGCCAGTGTTGATTTACCTCTCAAACCTGTGGAACTGTATAGACACTGGGCCAGTGTTGATTTACCTCTCAAACCTGTGGGAACTGTATAGACACTGGGCCAGTGTTGATTTACCTCTCAAACCTGTGGAACTGTATAGACACTGGGCCAGTGTTGATTTACCTTGTACTTACCAGTCCAGGGGGCTGACTGGGCTTGTGAAAAATGCTGAGTTATTTTCCAACTGACGTCATATACCAGAAACTATTTATCACAGCGCAATATGCAAATACTGTCATTGCACCAAACAAGACAGTCGGCAATTCTTTCAAATATCTTTCAAATTGACCTACATATTACAGACCGAAAATAATACTTGTGTTTTTTTCCTCCTTAATTAGGGAGAGACTGACGACAGTACTTCCAACCGTCTGTCAAAACAGACAGGTCGGCCGGCATGTCTCGACATAACCTTTTTTCACGGAGGATCTGTGAACCAATCGACGGCTCAGACAAGGATACCTAAACCCTGATACACATCCACACTGTCACTTGGTCTCCCTCTCTCCCTCTCATCTCTCTCCCTCTCTCTCCCCCCTCTCTCACTCTTCTCTCCTCTCTCTCCCTCTCTCTCCCCTCTCTCCAGTGCACTCCCTTTCTCCCCTTTGCTCCACTCCCTCCTCTCTCCTCCCCTTGCTCCACTTCTCTCCCTCTCTCTCCTCTCTCCCTCCTCTCTCCAGTGCTCTCCCTCCCCCTCTCTCCTCTGCTCTCCCTCTCTCCCCCTCGCTCCACTTCTCTCCCTCTCTCTCCTTTCTCTCCCCCTCTCTCCACTGCTTCTCCTCCCCCTCGCTCCACTTCTCTCCCTCTCTCTCTCCCTCCTCTCTCTCCCCCTCTCTCAGTGCACTCCTTTTCTCCCCCTCGCTCCACCTCCCTCCCTCTCTCCCCCTTGCTCCACTTCTCTCCCTCTCTCTCCTCTCTCCTCCTCTCTCCAGTGTCTCCCTCTCCCCTCTCTCCTCTGCTCTCCCTCTCTCCCCCTCGCCTCCACTTCTCTCCCTCTCTCCCTCTCTCTCCCCCCTCTCCACTGCTCTCCCTCTCCCCCCTCGCTTCCACTTCTCTCCCCTCTCTCTCTCCTCTCTCCAGTGCACTCCCTTTTCTCCCCCTCGCTCCACCTCCCTCCCTCTCTCTCCCCTCTCTCCACTTCTCTCCCTCTCTCTCCCCCTCTCTCCACTTCTCTCCCTCTCTCTCCTCTCTCCCCTCCTCTCTCCAGTGCTCTCCCTCTCCCCCTCTCTCCTCTGCTCTCCTCTCTCTCCCCTCTCTCTGCTTTCCCTCCCTCTCCCCTGCTCTCCCTCTATCCCCGCTTTCCCTCTCTCTCCCCTTCTCTCCCCTGCTCTCCCTCTCTCTCCCTGCTTCCCTCCTCTCTCCTGTTTCTCTCTCCCCTGCTCTCCCTCTCCCCCTCTCTCCTCTGCTTCCCTCTCCTCTCCCCTCTCTCCTCTGCTTTCCCTTCCCTCCTCCCCTGCTCTCCCTCTATCCCCGCTCTCCCTCTCTCTCCTCCCTCTCCCCCTGCTCTCCCTCTCTCCCCCTGCTTCCCCTCTCTCCCCCTGTTTCCCTCTCTCTCCCCTCTCTCCCCCTTCTCTCCTCTGTTTCCCTCTCCCTCTCCCCCTCTCTCCCCTGTTTCCTCTATCCCCCCGCTCTCCCCTCTCTCCCCCTCTCTCTCCCCTGCTATCCCTCTCTCCTCTCTCTCCCCTTCTCTCCCTCTCTCCCCCTCTCTCCCCTGTTTCTCCTGCTCTCCCTCTCTCCCCTAATCTCCCTCTTGCTGCTCTTCCTCTCTCGCTCCCTCTTTCTCCCTCTCTCCCACATTGTCCCTCTCTCTCCGCTCTCTCTGCTCTCCCTCCCTCTCCCCCTCTCTCCCCTGTTTCCTCCCTCTATCCCCCGCTCTCCCTCTCTCCCCCTCTCTCCCCTGCTATCCTTCTCTCTCCCTCTCTCTCCCCTTCTCTCCCTCTCTCTCCCCCCTCTCTCCCCTGTTCTCCCTGCTCTCTCTCTCTCCCCTAATCTCCCTCTTGCTGTTTCTTCCTCTCTCGCTCCCTCTTTCTCCCTCTCTCCCACATTGTCCCTCTCTCTCCGCTCTCTCCTCTGCTCTCCCTCCTCCCCCTCTCCCCCTGCTCTCCCTCTATCCCCCGCTCTCCCTCTCTCTCCCTCTTCTCCCTCTCTCCCCCTCTCCCTCTCTCTCCCCCTGCTCTCCCTCTCTCCCCCTCTCTCCCTAATCTCCCTCTTGCTGCTCTTCCTCTGCGCTCCCTCTTTCTCCCTCTCTCCACATTGTCCCTCCCTCTCCCCCTCTCTCCCCTGCTCTCCCTCTATCCCCCCTGTCTCCCTCTCTCCCCCTCTCTCTCCCTGCTATCCCTCTCTCTCCCTCTCTCTCCCCTGCTCTCCCTCTCTCCCCCTCTCTCCCCCTGTTCTCCCCTGCTCTCCCTCTCTCCCTAATCTCCTCTTGCTGCTCTTCCTCTCTCGCTCCCTCTTTCTCCCTCTCTCCCACATTGTCCCTCTCTCTCCCCTCTCTCCTCTGCTCTCCCTCCCTCTCCCCTCTCTCCCCTGCTCTCCCTCTCTCTCCCCCGCTGTCCCTCTCTCCCCCTGCTCTCCCTCTCTCCCCTCTCTCCCCTAATCTCCCTCTTGCTGCTCTTCCTCTCGCTCCTCTTTCTCCCTCTCTCCCACATTCTCCTCTCTCTCCCCTCTCTCCCCTAGCTATCCTCTCCCTCTCTCCCCTAGCTATCCTCTCTCCCCTCTCTCCCCTCTCTCCCCTCTCTCCCCTAGCTATCCTCTCTCCCCTCTCTCCCCTAGCTATCCTCTCTCCCTCTCTCTCCCTCTCTCCCCTCTCTCCCCTATCTATCCTCTCTCCCCTCTCTCCCCTATCTATCCTCTCTCCCTGCTCTCCTCTCTCTCCCCTCTCTCCCCTATCTATCCTCTCTCCCCTGCTCTCTCTTTTTCCATGACAAGGCCAGGGTGTTCAATCTGATGACTTAAAAACAAACAGCATGCAGTGTTGACTAACACACACACACACACACACACACACACACACACACACACGCACACACACATTATTACACACATTACACACACACACACACACACACACACGCACGCATACGCACGCACGCACGCACGCACTTACGCACGCAGATTTACGCACGCACGCACACGCACGCGCACGCGCGCACGCGCGCACGCACGCACGCACACACGCACACACGCACACGCACACACGCACACGCACACACACACACACACACACACACACACACACACACACACACTAGGCCATGTTATCCGTGTTATGCTCAGTGTTTTAGTGGGGCAGAGGGCAGAAATTTCCAGAAGCAGCTGTGTGCTCTGTTTCCCTCTCCCTCCTCCCCGGCATGCCTGGCTCTGATGCCCAGGCTTACTCAAACTCACATTCATCCAGAAATATCCTACCTCCCTCCCCTCTCTCCCTCCACTCAGTTTCTCTTCAATCTCTCTCCCCTCCCTCCTCCTGCTTTCCCCTCTCTCTCTCTCGCTCTCTCTCGCTCTCTGAACATATCCCATGGCTCAAACAGACAAGCTGAATGATGGGCTCGTTCTTCACACCACACAGAGAGAGGGAGAGAGTTTCCACTTTCCCCGTCTGCACTTACACTCTTACAGAGCACCAGATGTGACCACAGTACATTACTAACATGTTTTGATGATGGCAGTGTGCTTTGCTCAACTTATCTTCCATGTCTAACATCCAGGCCTATTACTGGCTCCTTAGGGGAGGAAAATAATCTATGTTCTTCCGCATCAATAACACGAGACCATGTGGAGACATGACATAACAGAAGAGGACCTAGCCCTGGGGGACACCAGTAGTAAGACATTAAAGAGGATCTAGCCCTGGGGGACACCAGTAGTAAGACATTAAAGAGGATCTAGCCCTGGGGGACACCAGTAGTAAGACATTAAAGAGGATCTAGCCCTGGTGGACACCTGTAGTAAGACATTAAAGAGGACCTATCCCTGGGGGACACCAGTAGTAAGACATTAAAGAGGATCTAGCCCTGGGGGACACCAGTAGTAAGACATTAAAGAGGACCTATCCCTGGGGGACACCAGTAGTAAGACATTAAAGAGGATCTAGCCCTGGTGGACACCTGTAGTAAGACATTAAAGAGGACCTATCCCTGGGGGACACCAGTAGTAAGACATTAAAGAGGATCTAGCCCTGGTGGACACCTGTAGTAAGACATTAAAGAGGACCTATCCCTGGGGACACCTGTAGTAAGACATTAAAGAGGACCTAGCACTGGTGGACACCTGTAGTAAGACATTAAAGAGGACCTAGCCCTGGGGGACACCTGTAGTAAGATATTAAAGAGGACCTAGCCCTGGGGACACCTGTAGTGAGACATTAAAGAGGACCTAGCCCTGGGGGACACCTGTAGTAAGACATTAAAGAGGACCTATCCCTGGGGGACAGTATTGAGACATTAAAGATTGAGTATTGAGACCATCCTACATAACTACTGTCTATACTTTCTATACACACCATCCTATATAACTACTGTCTATACTGTCTATACACACCATCCTATATAACTACTGTCTATACTGTCTATACACACCATCCTATATAACTACCGTCTATACACACCATCCTGTATAACTACTGTCTATACTGTCTATACACACCATCCTATATAACTACTGTCTATACTGTCTATACACACCATCCTATATAACTGCTGTCTATACACACCAGCCTATATAACTACTGTCTCTACTGTCTATACACACCATCCTACATAACTACTGTCTATACTGTCTATACACACCATCCTACATAACTACTGTCTATACACACCATCCTACATAACTACTGTCTATACTGTCTATACACACCATCCTATATAACTACTGTCTATACACACCATCCTACATAACTACTGTCTATACTGTCTATACACACCATCCTATATAACTACTGTCTGTACACACCATCCTAAAAATTAACTTCTGTCTATACACACCATCCTATATAACTTCTGTCTATACACACCATCCTATATAACTTATGTCTATACACACCATCCTATATAACTACTGTCTATACACACCATCCTATATAACCACTGTCTATACACACAATTCTATATAACTACTGTCTATACACACCATCCTATATAACTACTGTCTATACACACCATTCAATATAACTACTGTCTATACACACCATCCTATATAACTACTGTCTATACACACCATCCTATATAACTACTGTCTATACTGTCTATACACACCATCCTATATAACCACTGTCTATACACACAATTCTATATAACTACTGTCTATACACACCATCCTATATAACTACTGTCTATACACACCATTCAATATAACTACTGTCTATACACACCATCCTATATAACCACTGTCTATACACACCATCCTAAATAACTACTGTCTATACACACCATCCTATATAACCACTGTCTATACACACAATTCTATATAACGACTGTCTATACACACCATCCTATATAACTACTGTCTGTACACACCATCCTATATAACCACTGTCTATACACACCATCCTATATAACTACTGTCTATACTGTATATACACACCATCCTATATAACTACTGTCTATACACACCATCCTAAATAACTTCTGTCTATACACACCATCCTATAAAACTACTGTCTATACTGTCTATACACACCATCCTATATAACATATAACTACTGTCTATACTGTCTATACACACCATCCTATATAACTACTGTCTATACACACACCATCCTATATAACTACTGTCTATACTGTCTATACACACCATCCTATATAACTACTGTCTATACACACCATCCTCTATAACTACTGTCTATACACACCATCCTATATAACTACTGTCTATACACACCATCCTATATAACTACTGTCTATACACACCATCCTATATAACTACTGTCTATACTGTCTATACACACCATCCTACATAACTACTGTCTATACACACCATCCTACATAACTACTGTCTATACTGTCTATACACACCATCCTATATAACTACTGTCTATACACACATCCTATATAACTACTGTCTATAGACACTATCCTATATAACTTCTGTCTATACACACCATCCTATATAACTACTGTCTATACACACCATCCTACATAACTACTGTCTATACTGTCTATACACACCATCCTATATAACTACTGTCTGTACACACCATCCTAAAAAATTAACTTCTGTCTATACACACCATCCTATATAACTTCTGTCTATACACACCATCCTATATAACTTATGTCTATACACACCATCCTATATAACTACTGTCTATACACACCATCCTATATAACCACTGTCTATACACACAATTCTATATAACTACTGTCTATACACACCATCCTATATAACTACTGTCTATACACACCATTCAATATAACTACTGTCTATACACACCATCCTATATAACTACTGTCTATACACACCATCCTATATAACTACTGTCTATACACACCATCCTATATAACTACTGTCTATATACACCATCCTATATAACTACTGTCTATACACACCATCCTATATAACTACTGTCTATATACACCATCCTATATAACTACTGTCTATACACACCATCCTATATAACTACTGTCTATACTGTCTATACACACCATCCTATATAACTACTGTCTATACACACCATCCTATATAACTATTGTCTATACACACTATCCTATATAACTACTGTCTATACACACCATCCTATATAAATACTGTCTATACTGTCGATACACACCATCCTATATAACTACTGTCTATACACACCATCCTATATAACTACTGTCTATACACACCATCCTATATAACTACTGTCTATACACACCATCCTATATAACTACTGTCTATACACACCATCCTATATAACTACTGTCTAATCACACCATTCACTTCCGTACTGTATATATTTATAACCTGGACTCTGGCCCCGGATTCTAATTGACTGCAACTCTATCCACAGTTATGTACAGTGTAAATAAAACCATATACCTGGAGCTCATTCTAATATTTATACTACTGTATATTACAATGTAGTTACACGTTTTATACACACTGCATGCTTGTTATTAACTGGCTTCTAGCTCACTGTAATAGACCTACTGCTGTACATATGACTCTAATAGACCTACTGCTGTACATATTACTCTAATAGACCTACTGATGTACATATCCCTCTAGTAGACCTACTGCTGTACATATCTCTCTAGTATATCTACTGCTGTACATATCACTCTCGAGTATATCTACTGCTGTACATATCACTTAGTATATCTACTGCTGTACATATCACTCTAGTATATCTACTGCTGTACATATCACTCTAGTATATCTACTGCTGTACATATCACTCTAGTATATCTACTGCTGTACATATCACTCTAGTATATCTACTGCTCTACATATCACTCTAGTAGACCTACTGCTGTACATATCTCTCTAGTATATCTACTGCTGTACATATCACTGAGTATATCTACTGCTGTACATATCACTCTAGTATATCTACTGCTGTACATATCACTCTAGTATATCTACTGCTGTACATATCACTCTAGTATATCTACTGCTCTACATATCACTCTAGTATATCTACTGCTGTACATATCACTCTAGTATATCTACTGCTGTACATATCACTCTAGTATATCTACTGCTGTACATATCTCTCTAGTATATCTACTGCTCTACATATCACTCTAGTATATCTACTGCTGTACATATCACTCTAGTATATATATTGCTGTACATATCACTCTAGTATATCTACTGCTGTACATATCTCTCTAGTATATCTACTGCTCTACATATCACTCTAGTATATCTACTGCTGTACATATCACTCTAGTATATATATTGCTGTACATATCACTCTAGTATATATATACTGCTGTACATATCACTCTAATAGACCTACTGCTGTACATATCACTCTAATAGACCTACTGCTGTACATATCACTCTAATAGACCTACTGCTGTACATATCACTCTAATAGACCTACTGCTGTACATATCACTCTAATAGACCTACTGCTGTACATATCACTCTAATAGACCTACTGCAGTACATATTACTGTAATAGACCTACTGCTGAATATATCACTCTAATAGACCTACTGCTGTACATATCACTCTAATAGACCTACTGCTGTACATATCACTCTAATAGACCTACTGCTGTACATATCACTCTAATAGACCTACTGCTGTACATATCACTCTAATAGACCTACTGCTGTACATATCACTCTAATAGACCTACTGCTGAATATATCATTCTAATAGACCTACTGCTGAATATATCATTCTAATAGACCTACTGCTGAATATGTCATTCTAATAGACCTACTGCTGTACATATCACTCTAGCATTCTGCTAGCCTGAACAACCCCTCCTCATTCTGATAGCCTGAACTACCCCTCCTCATTCTGATAGCCTGAACTACCCCTCCTCATTCTGCTAGCCTGAACTACCCCTCCTCATTCTGCTAGCCTGAACTACCCCTCCTCATTCTGCTAGCCTGAACTACCCCTCCTCATTCTGATAGCCTGAACTACCCCTCCTCATTCTGCTAGCCTGAACTACCCCTCCTCATTCTGCTAGCCTGAACAACCCCTCCTCATTCTGCTAGCCTGAACAACCCCTCCTCATTCTGATAGCCTGAACTACCCCTCCTCATTCTGCTAGCCTGAACAACCCCTCCTCATTCTGCTAGCCTGAACTACCCCTCCTCATTCTGCTAGCCTGAACAACCCCTCCTCATTCTGATAGCCTGAACTACCCCTCCTCATTCTGATAGCCTGAACTACCCCTCCTCATTCTGCTAGCCTGAACTACCCCTCCTCATTCTGATAGCCTGAACTACCCCTCCTCATTCTGCTAGCCTGAACTACCCATCCTCATTCTGCTAACCTGAACTATTCTGCTAGCTCCTCTCATTCTGCTAGCCTGAACTCCTCATTCTGCTAGCCTGAACAACTCCCTCCTCATTCCGCTAGCCTGAACAACCCCTCCTCATTCTGCTAGCCTGAACTACCCCTCCTCATTCTGCTAGCCTGAACTACCCCTCCTCATTCTGATAGCCTGAACTACCCCTCCTCATTCTGCTAGCCTGAACTACCCCTCCTCATTCTGATAGCCTGAACTACCCCTCCTCATTCTGCTAGCCTGGACAACCACTCCTCATTCTGCTAGCCTGAACTACCCCTCCTCATTCTGATAGCCTGAACTACCCCTCCTCATTCTAATAGTCTGAACTACCCCTCGTCATTCTGCTATCCTGAACAACCCCTCCTCATTCTGCTAGCCTGAACTACCCCTCCTCATTCTGATAGCCTGAACAACCCCTCCTCATTCTGATAGCCTGAACTACCCTCGTCATTCTGCTAGCCTGAACAATTCCCCTCCCTCATTCTGCTAGCCTGAACTACCCCTCCTCATTCTGATAGCCTGAACTACCCCTCCTCATTCTGATAGCCTGAACTACTCCTCCTCATTCTGCTAGCCTGAACAACCCTCCTCATTCTGCTAGCCTGAACTACCCTCCTCATTCTGCTAGCCTGAACTACCCCTCCTCATTCTGATAGCCTGAACTACCCCTCCTCATTCTGCTAGCCTGAACTACCCCTCCTCATTCTGCTGGCCTGAACTACCCTCCTCATTCTGCTAGCCTGAACAACCCTCCTCATTCTGCTAAACTGAACTACCCCTCCTCATTCTGCTAGCCTGAACTACCCCTCCTCATTCTGATAGCCTGAACTACCCCTCGTCATTCTGATAGCCTGAACTACTCCTCCTCATTCTGCTAACCTGAACTACCCCTCCTCATTCTGCTAGCCTGAACTACCCTCCTCATTCTGATAGCCTGAACTACCCCTCGTCATTCTGATAGCCTGAACTACCCCTCCTCATTCTGCTAGCCTGAACTACCCCTCCCTCCTTCTGCTAGCCTGAACTACCCCTCCTCATTCTGCCCTGAACTACCCCTCTCATTCTGATTCTGCTGCCTGAACTACCCCTCCTCATTCTGCTATCCTGAACTACCCCTCCTCATTCTGATGGCCTGAACTACCCCTCCTCATTCTGATGGCCTGAACTACCCTCCTCATTCTGCTAGCCTGAACTACCCCTCCTCATTCTGCTAGCCTGAACAACCCCTCCTCATTCTGCTAGCCTGAACTACCCCTCCTCATTCTGATAGCCTGAACTACCCCTCCTCATTCTGCTAGCCTGAACTACCCCTCCTCATTCTGCTAGCCTGAACTACCCCTCCTCATTCTGCTAGCCTGAACTACCCTCCTCATTCTGCTAGCCTGAACTACCCTCCTCATTCTCATTCTGCTAGCCTGAACTACCCCTCCTCATTCTGCTAGCCTGAACTACCCCTCCTCATTCTGATAGCCTGAACAACCCCTCCTCATTCTGCTAACCTGAACTAGCCCTCCTCATTCTGCTAGCCTGAACTACCCCTCCTCATTCTGCTAGCCTGAACTACCCCTCCTCATTCTGATGGCCTGAACTACCCCTCCTCATTCTGCTAGCCTGAACTACCCCTCCTCATTCTGATAGCCTGAACTACCCTCCTCATTCTGCTAGCCTGGACAACCCTCCTCATTCTGCTAGCCTGAACTACCCCTCCTCATTCTGATAGCCTGAACTACCCCTCCTCATTCTGATAGCCTGAACTACCCCTCGTCATTCTGCTATCCTGAACAACCCCTCCTCATTCTGCTAGCCTGAACTACCCCTCCTCATTCTGATAGCCTGAACAACCCCTCCTCATTCTGATAGCCTGAACTACCCCTCCTCATTCTGCTAGCCTGAACAACCCCTCCTCATTCTGCTAGCCTGAACTACCCCTCCTCATTCTGATAACCTGAACTACCCTCCTCATTCTGATAGCCTGAACTACTCCTCCTCATTCTGCTAGCCTGAACAACCCCTCCTCATTCTGCTAGCCTGAACTACCCTCCTCATTCTGCTAGCCTGAACTACCCCTCCTCATTCTGATGGCCTGAACTACCCCTCCTCATTCTGCTAGCCTGAACTACCCCTCCTCATTCTGCTAGCCTGAACTACCCCTCCTCATTCTGATAGCCTGAACAACCCCTCCTCATTCTGCTAAACTGAACTACCCCTCCTCATTCTGCTAGCCTGAACTACCCCTCCTCATTCTGATGGCCTGAACTACCCCCTCCTCATTCTGATAGCCTGAACTACCCCTCCTCATTCTGCTAACCTGAACTACCCCTCCTCATTCTGCTAGCCTGAACTACCCTCCTCCTCATTCTGATGGCCTGAACTGCCCCTCCTCATTCTGATGGCCTGAACTACCCCTCCTCATTCTGCTAGCCTGAACTACCCTCCTCATTCTGCTAGCCTGAACTACCCCTCCTCATTCTGCTAGCCTGAACTACCCCTCCTCATTCTGATAGCCTGAACTACCCCTCCTCATTCTGATAGCCTGAACCTCCTCATTCTGCTAGCAACCCCTCCTCATTCTGCTAGCCTGAACTACCCCTCCTCATTCTGATAGCCTGAACTACCCCTCCTCATTCTGATAGCCTGAACTACCCCTCCTCATTCTGCTAGCCTGAACAGCATTCTGCTAGCCTGAACTACCCTCATTCTGATAGCCTGAACTACCTCCTCCTGATTCATTCTGATGGCCTGAACTACCCCTCCTCATTCTGCTAGCCTGAACTACCCCTCCTCATTCTGCTAGCCTGAACTACCCCCTCATTCTGATTCATTCTGCTAACTGAACTACCCCTCCTCATTCTGCTAGCCTGAACTACCCCTCCTCATTCTGATGGCCTGAACTACCCCTCGTCATTCTGATGGCCTGAACTGCCCCTCCTCATTCTGCTAGCCTGAACTACCCTCCTCATTCTGCTAGCCTGAACTACCCCTCCTCATTCTGCTAGCCTGAACTACCCCTCCTCATTCTGATAGCCTGCCTCCTCATTCTGCTAAACTGAACCCCCCTCCTCATTCTGCTAGCCTGAACTACCCCTCCTCATTCTGTCATTCTGGCCTGAACTCCTCATTCTGCCCTCCTCATTCTGCTAGCCTGAACTGCCCCTCCTCATTCTGATGGCCTGAACTACCCCTCCTCATTCTGCTAGCCTGAACAACCCTCCTCATTCTGCTAGCCTGAACTACCCTCCTCATTCTGATAGCCTGAACTACCCCTCCTCATTCTGATAGCCTGAACTGCCCCTCCTCATTCTGCTGCCTGAACAACCCCTCCTCATTCTGCTGGCCTGAACTACCCTCCTCATTCTGATAGCCTGAACTACCCCTCCTCATTCTGATAGCCTGAACTACCCCTCCTCATTCTGCTAGCCTGAACAACCCTCCTCATTCTGCTGGCCTGAACTACCCCTCCTCATTCTGATTCTGCTAGCCTGAACTACCCTCCTCATTCTGCTGGCCTGAACTAACCCCCTCATTCATTCTGCTGGCCTGAACTACCCTCCTCATTCTGCTAGCCTGAACTACCCCTCCTCATTCTGCTAGCCTGAACTGCCTCCTCATTCTGATAGCCTGAACTGCCTCCTCATTCTGCTAGCCTGAACTACCCCTCCTCATTCTGCTGGCCTGAACTACCCCTCCTCATTCTGCTAGCCTGAACTACCCCTCCTCATTCTGATAGCCTGAACTACCCCTCCTCATTCTGCTGGCCTGAACAGCCTCCTCATTCTGCTGGCCTGAACTGCCCTCCTCATTCTGATGGCCTGAACTACCCTCCTCATTCTGATGGCCTGAACTACCCCTCCTCATTCTGCTAGCCTGAACAACCCCTCCTCATTCTGCTAGCCTGAACTACCCCTCCTCATTCTGATAGCCTGAACAACCCTCCTCATTCTGATGGCCTGAACTACACCTCCTCATTCTGATGGCCTGAACTGCCCCTCCTCATTCTGATAGCCTGAACTACCCCTCCTCCTGAATTCTGCTAGCCTGAACTACCCCTCCTCATTCTGCTGGCCTGAACTGCCCCTCCTCATTCTGCTAGCCTGAACAACCCTCCTCATTCTGATGGCCTGAGACTGCCCCTCCTCATTCTGATAGCCTGAACTCCCCTCCTCATTCTGCTGGCCTGAACTACCCCTCCTCATTCTGATGGCCCTGAACCTGAACCCCTCCTCATTCTGCTAGCCTGAACTGCCCCTCCTCATTCTGCTAGCCTGAACTACCCCTCCTCATTCTGCTGGCCTGAACTACCCCTCCTCATTCTGCTGGCCTGAACTGCCCCTCCTCATTCTGATGGCCTGAACTGCCCCCTCCTCATTCTGCTGGCCTGAACTACCCCTCCTCATTCTGCTGGCCCCCTGGATCATTCTCTGACTGCCCCTCCTCATTCTGCTGGCCTGAACTACCTCAACTCCTCATTCTGCTGGCCTGATTCTGCTACCTGAACCCCTCCTCATTCTGCTGGCCTGAACTACCCCTCCTCATTCTGATGGCCTGAACTGCCCCTCCTCATTCTGATGCCTGAGACTACCCTCCTCATTCTGATGGCCTGAACTACCCCCTCCTCATTCTGCTAGCCTGAACTGCCCCCTCATTCTCCTCATTCTGCTAGCCTGAACTACCCCCTCCTCATTCTGATAGCCTGAACTACCCCTCCTCATTCTGCTAGCCTGAACTACCCCTCCTCATTCTGCTAGCCTGAACTACCCTCCTCATTCTGCTGGCCTGAACTGCCTCCTCATTCTGCTGGCCTGAACTGCCCCTCCTCCTCATTCTGATAGCCTGAACTACCCCTCCTCATTCTGCTAGCCTGAACTACCTCCTCATTCTGATAGCCTGAACTACCCCTCCTCATTCTGCTGGCCTGGACTATAGCCTCATTCTGATGGCCACAGACTACCCCTCCTCATTC
>NC_068423.1:32835933-32845656 GCF_023373465.1 Oncorhynchus keta | reverse complement strand
TATAGGAGGGAGTTGCTCTGCTGGGGTTGGAGTAATATAGGAGGAGTTGCTCTGCTGGGGATGGGTAATATAGGAGGGATGTTGCTCTGCTGGGAATGGAGTAATATAGGAGGAGGTTGCTCTGCTGGGGATGGAGTAATATAGGAGGGGTTGCTCTCTGCTGGGGATGGAGTAATATAGGAGGGAGTTGCTCTGCTGGGAATGGAGTAATATAGGAGGGAGTTGCTCTGCTGGGGATGGAGTAATATAGGAGGGAGTTGCTCTGCTGGGAATGGAGTAATATAGGAGGGAGTTGCTCTGCTGGGGATGGAAATAATATAGGAGGAAATTTGCTCTGCTGGGGATGGAAATAATATAGGAGGGAGTTGCTCTGCTGGGGATGGAGTAATATAGGAGGGGGATGGAGTAATATAGGAGGGAGTTGCTGCTGGGAATGGAGTAATATAGGAATTGCTCTGCTGGGGATGGAGTAATATAGGAGGAGTTGCTCTGCTGGGAATGGAGTAATATAGGAGGGTTGGAGTAATATAGGAGGGGTTGCTCTGCTGGGGATGGAGTAATATAGGAGGGTTGCTCTGCTGGGGATGGAGTAATATAGAGGGAGTTGCTCTGCTGGGGATGGAGTAATATAGGAGGGAGTTGCTCTGCTGGGAATGGAGGATGGAGTAATATAGGAGGAGTTGCTCTGCTGGGGATGGAGTAATATAGGAGGGAGCTGTTGCTCTGCTGGGGATGGAGTAATATAGGAGGGAGTTGCTCTGCTGGGGATGGAGTAATATAGGAGGGGATGGAGTAATATAGGAGGGAGTTGCTCTGCTGGGGATGGAGTAATATAGGAGGGAGTTGCTCTGCTGGGGATGGAGTAATATAGGAGGGAGTTGCTCTGGGGATGGAATGGAGATGTAATATAGGAGGGAGTTGCTCTGCTGGGGAATGGAGTAATATAGGAGGGGTTGAGTTGCTCTGCTGGGGATGGAGTAATATAGGAGGGGCTCTGATGGAGTAATATAGGAGGGAGTTTGCTCTGCTGGGAATGGAGTAATATAGGAGGGATTATAGCTCTGCTGAGATGGAGTAATATAGGAGGGAGTTGCTCTGAGTAATATAGGAGGGGTTGCTCTGCTGGGGATGGAATGAGAGTAATATAGGAGGGAGTTGCTCTGCTGGGGATGGAGTAATATAGGAGGGAGTTGCTCTGCTGGGGATGGAGTAATATAGGAGGGAGTTGCTCTGCTGGGAATGGAGTAATAGAGGGAGTAGGAGGGAGGAGTTGCTCTGCTGAAATGGAGTAATATAGGAGGAGTTGCTCTGCTAGGAGGGGATGGAAAGTAATATAGGAGGGAGTTGCTCTGCTGGGGATGGAGTAATATAGGAGGAGGGGATGGAGTAATATAGGAGGGAGTTGCTCTGCTGAGGGATGGATGTAATATAGGAGGGAGTTGCTCTGCTGAGATGGAGTAATATAGGAGGGAGTTACTCTGCTCTGCTGGGAATGGAGTAATATAGGAGGAGTTGCTCTGCTGGGGATGGAAGTAATATAGGAGGGAATGTAATATAGGAGGGAGTTGCTCTGCTGGGGATGGAGTAATATAGGAGGGAGTTGCTCTGCTGGGGATGGGTAATATAGGAGGGGATGGAGATGGAAATATAGGAGGGAGTTGCTCTGCTGGGGATGGAGTAATATAGGAGGGGGTTGCTCTGCTGGGGATGGAGTAATATAGGGAAGGGAGTTGCTCTGCTGGGGAATGGAGTAATATAGGAGGAGTTGCTCTGCTGGGGATGGAGTAATATAGGGAGGGAGTTGCTCTGCTGGGAATGGAGTAATATAGGAGGGAGTTGCTCTGCTGGGGAATGGAAATGTAATATAGGAGGAGTTGCTCTGCTGGGGATGGAGTAATATAGGAGGGAGTTGCTCTGCTGGGAGATGGAGTAATATAGGAGGGAGTTGCTCTGCTGGGGATGGATAATATAGGAGGGAGTTGCTCTGCTGGGAATGGAGTAATATAGAGGGAGTTGCTCTGCTGGGGATGGAGTAATATAGGAGGGAGTTGCTCTGCTGGGGATGGAGTAATATAGGAGGAGTTGCTCTGCTGGGGATGGAGTAATATAGGAGGGGATGGAGTAATATAGGAGGGAGTTGCTCTGCTGGGGATGGAGTAATATAGGAGGGAGTTGCTCTGCTGGGGATGGAGTAATATAGGAGGGGTTGGAGTTTAGGAGGGGGGTCTGGATGGAGTAATATAGGAGGGGTTGCTCTGCTGGGGATGGAGTAATATAGGAGGGAGTTGCTCTGCTGGGGATGGAGTAATATAGGAGGAGTTGCTCTGCTGAATGGAGTAATATAGGAGGGAGTTGCTCTGCTGGGGATGGAGTAATATAGGAGGGAGTTGCTCTACTGGGGATGGAGTAATATAGGATGGAGTTGCTCTGCTGGGGATGGAGTAATATAGGAGGGATGGAGCAATATAGGAGGAAGTACTCTGCTAGGGATGGAGTAATATAGGAGGGAGTTGCTCTGCTGGGGATGGAGTAATATAGGAGGATGGAGTAATATAGGAGGGAGTTGCTCTGCTGGGGATGGAAAATATAGGAGGAGTTGCTCTGCTGGGGATGGAAATATAGGAGGGGAGTTGCTCTGCTGGGGATGGAGTAATATAGGAGGGAATTGCTCTGCTGGGGATGGAGTAATATAGGGTGGGGATGGAGTAATACTGGAGGGAGTTGCTCTGCTGGGGATGGAGTAATATAGGAGGGAGTTGCTCTGCTGGGGATGGGTAATATAGGAGGGAGTTGCTCTGCTGGGGATGGAGTAATATAGGAGGGAGTTGCTCTGCTGGGGATGGAGTAATATAGGAGGCTCTGATGGAGTAATATAGGAGGAGTTGCTCTCCTGGGGATGGAGTAATATAGGAGGGAGTTGCTCTGCTGGGAATGGAGTAATATAGGAGGGAGTTGCTCTACTGGGGATGGATAATATAGGAGGGAGTTGCTCTGCTGGGGATGGAGTAATATAGGAGGGAGTTGCTCTGCTGGGGATGGAGTAATATAGGAGGGGATGGAAAATATAGGAGGGAGTTGCTCTGCTGGGGATGGAGTAACATAGGAGGGAGTTGCTCTGCTGGGGATGGAAATATAGGGGGGAGGAAGGAAATTGGAAAGCTAGGGGTTGGATATATATAGGAGGGTGCTCTACTGAGGGATGGAGTAATATAGGAGGAATTTACTCTACTGGGAATGGAGTAATATAGGAGGAGTTGCTCTGCTGGGGATGGAGTAATATGGGAAGAGGAGTTGCTCTGCTGGGGATGGAGTAATATAGGAGGGAGTTGCTCTGCTGGGGATGGAGTAATATAGGAGGGAGTTGCTCTGCTGGGGATGGAAAATATAGGAGGGAATTGCTCTGCTGGGAATGGAGTAATATAGGAGGAGCTTGCTCTGCTGGGGATGGAGTAATATAGGAGGGAGTTGCTCTGCTGGGGATGGAGAGTAATATAGGAGGAGTTGCTCTGCTGGGGATGGAGTAATATAGGAGGGGGATGGAGTAATATAGGAGGAGTTGCTCTGCTGGGAATGGAGTAATATAGGAGGGGGTTGCTCTGCTGAGATGGAGTAATATAGGAGGAGTTGCTCTGCTGGGAATGGAGAAATATAGGAGGGGCTGGAGTAATATAGGAGGGGTTGCTCTGCTGGGGATGGAGTAATATAGGAGGGGTTGCTCTGCTGGGGATGGAGCTATATATAGAGGAGTTGCTCTGCTGGGGATGGAGTAATATAGGAGGGAGTTGCTCTGCTGGGAATGGAGTAATATAGGAGGGAGTTGCTCTGCTGGGGATGGAGTAATATAGGAGGGAGTTGCTCTGCTGGGGATGGAGTAATATAGGAGGGAGTTGCTCTGCTGGGGATGGAGTAATATAGGAGGGGGATGGAGTAATATAGGAGGGAGTTGCTCTGCTGGGGATGGAGTAATATAGGAGGGAGTTGCTCTGCTGGGGATGGAGTAATATAGGAGGGAGTTGCTCTGCTGGGAATGGAGTAATATAGGAGGGAGTTGCTCTGCTGGGGATGGAGTAATATAGGAGGGAGTTGCTCTGCTGGGGATGGAGTAATATAGGAGGGGGATGGAGTAATATAGGAGGGAGTTGCTCTGCTGGGAATGGAGTAATATAGGAGGGAGTTGCTCTGCTGGGAATGGAGTAATATAGGAGGGGGTTGGAGTAATATAGGAGGGGGTTGCTCTGCTGGGGATGGAGTAATATAGGAGGGGGTTGCTCTGCTGGGGATGGAGTAATATAGGAGGGAGTTGCTCTGCTGGGGATGGAGTAATAGGAGGGGAGTTGCTCTGCTGGAATGGAGTAATATAGGAGGGAGTTGCTCTGCTGGGATGGGAGTAATATAGGAGGGAGTTGCTCTGCTGGGGATGGAGTAATATAGGAGGGAGTTGCTCTGCTGGGGATGGAGTAATATAGGAGGGGGATGGAGTAATATAGGAGGGAGTTGCTCTGCTGGGGATGGAGTAATATAGGAGGGAGCTGCTCTGCTGGGGATGGAGTAATATAGGAGGGAGTTACTCTGGGGATTTAGAGCTGGGAATGGAGTAATATAGGAGGAGTTGCTCTGCTGGGGATGGAGTAATATAGGAGGAAATTGCTCTGCTGGGGATGGAAATATAGGAGGAGTTGCTCTGCTGGGGATGGAGTAATATAGGAGGGTTGGATGGAGTAATATAGGAGGGAGTTGCTCTGCTGGATGGAGTAATATAGGAGGGAGTTTGCTCTGCTGGGGATGGAGTAATATAGGAGGGAGTTGCTCTGCTCAGGTTGGAGTAATATAGGAGGAGTTGCTCTGCTGGGGATGGAGTAATATAGGAGGAGTTGCTCTGCTGGGAATGGAGTAAATATAGGAGGAGTTGCTCTGCTGGGGATGGAGTAATATAGGAGGGAGTTGCTCTGCTGGGGATGGAGTAATATAGGAGGGAGTTGCTCTGCTGGGAATGGAGTAATATAGGAGGGAGTTGCTCTGCTGGGGATGGAGTAATATAGGAGGGAGTTGCTCTGCTGGGAATGGAGTAATATAGGAGGGAGTTGCTCTGCTGGGGATGGAGTAATATAGGAGGGAGTTGCTCTGCTGGGGATGGAGTAATATAGGAGGGAGTTGCTCTGCTGGGGATGGAGTAATATAGGAGGGAGTTGCTCTGCTGGGGATGGAGTAATATAGGAGGGAGTTGCTCTGCTGGGGATGGAGTAATATAGGAGGGGGATGGAGTAATATAGGAGGGAGTTGCTCTGCTGGGGATGGAGTAATATAGGAGGGAGTTGCTCTGCTGGGGATGGAGTAATATAGGAGGGAGTTGCTCTGCTGGGAATGGAGTAATATAGGAGGGAGTTGCTCTGCTGGGGATGGAGTAATATAGGAGGGAGTTGCTCTGCTGGGGATGGAGTAATATAGGAGGGAGTTGCTCTGCTGGGGATGGAGTAATATAGGAGGGGGATGGAGTAATATAGGAGGGAGTTGCTCTGCTGGGGATGGAGTAATATAGGAGGGAGTTGCTCTGCTGGGGATGGAGTAATATAGGAGGGGGATGGAGTAATATAGGAGGGAGTTGCTCTGCTGGGGATGGAGTAATATAGGAGGGAGTTGCTCTGCTGGGGATGGAGTAATATAGGAGGGAGTTGCTCTGCTGGGGATGGAGTAATATAGGAGGGAATTGCTCTGCTGGGGATGGAGTAATATAGGGTGGGGATGGAGTAATATAGGAGGGAGTTGCTCTGCTGGGGATGGAGTAATATAGGAGGGAGTTGCTCTGCTGGGGATGGAGTAATATAGGAGGGAGTTGCTCTGCTGGGGATGGAGTAATATAGGAGGGGGGAGTTGCTCTGCTGGGGATGGAGTAATATAGGAGGGGGATGGAGTAATATAGGAGGGAGTTGCTCTGCTGGGGATGGAGTAATATAGGAGGGAGTTGCTCTGCTGGGGATGGAGTAATATAGGAGGGAGTTGCTCTGCTGGGGATGGAGTAATATAGGAGGGGGGAGTTGCTCTGCTGGGGATGGAGTAATATAGGAGGGGGATGGAGTAATATAGGAGGGGGATGGAGTAATATAGGAGGGGGGTTGCTCTGCTGGGGATGGAGTAATATAGGAGGGGGGAGTTGCTCTGCTGGGGATGGAGTAATATAGGGGGGTGGAAGTAATATAGGAGGGGGATGGAGTAATATAGGAGGGGTTGCTCTGCTGGGATGGAGTAATATAGGAGGGGTTGCTCTGCTGGGGATGGAGCAATATAGGAGGGGGTTGCTCTGCTGGGGATGGAGTAATATAGGAGGGGGGGTTGCTCTGCTGGGGATGGAGTAATATAGGAGGGGGGGTTGCTCTGCTGGGGCTGGAGTAATATAGGAGGGGGGGTTGCTCTGCTGGGGATGGAGTGATATAGGAGGGGGGGTTGCTCTGCTGGGGATGGAGTAATATAGCAGGGGGATGGAGTAATATAGGAGGGGGGGGTTGCTCTGCTGGGGTTGGAGTATTATAGGAGGGGGATGGAGTAATATAGGAGGGGGATGGAGTAATATAGGAGGGGGATGGAGTAATATAGCAGTGGGATGGAGTAATATAGGAGGGAGTTGCTCTGCTGGGGTTAGAGTATTATAGGAGGGGGATGGAGTAATATAGGGGGGAGTTGCTCTGCTGGGGATGGAGTAATATAGGAGGGAGTTGCTCTGCTGGGGATGGAGTAATATAGGAGGGGGTTGCTCTGCTGGGGATGGAGTAATGTAGGAGGGAGTTGCTCTGCTGGGGATGGAGTAATGTAGGAGGGAGTTGCTCTGCTGGGGATGGAGTAATGTAGGAGGCAGTTGCTCTGCTGGGGATGGAGTAATGTAGGAGGGGGTTGCTCTGCTGGGGATGGAGTAATATAGGAGGGAGTTGCTCTGCTGGGGATGGAGTAATGTACTCTCACTTCTTGAAGAGAACTAGGGCCTATCACTCGCAGCCCACCTCTTCCAATGTGCAAAAAATGTGCATCCAATTGTACTAGATGAAGGGCTGAAATAAGTATCACATCCTGGCATTTAAACCATACCAAATTCACATCCTGGCATTTAAACCATACCAAATTCACATCCTGGCATTTAAACCATACCAAATTCACATCCTGGCATTTAAACCATACCAAATTCACATCCTGGCATTTAAACCATACCAAATTCACATCCTGGCATTTAAACCATACCAAATTCACATCCTGGCATTTAAACCATACCAAATTCACATCCTGGCATTTAAACCATACCAAATTCACATCCTGGCATTTAAACCATACCAAATTCACATCCTGGCATTTAAACCATACCATATTCACATCCTGGCATTTAAACCATACCAAATTCACATCCTGGCATTTAAACCATACCATATTCACATCCTGGCATTTAAACCATACCATATTCACATCCTGGCATTTAAACCATACCAAATTCACATCCTGGCATTTAAACCATACCATATTCACATCCTGGCATTTAAACCATACCATATTCACATCCTGGCATTTAAACCATACCAAATTCACATCCTGGCATTTAAACCATACCATATTCACATCCTGGCATTTAAACCATACCATATTCACATCCTGGCATTTAAACCATACCAAATTCACATCCTGGCATTTAAACCATACCAAATTCACATCCTGGCATTTAAACCATACCATATTCACATCCTGTGTTATCATACTGAGAATGTGTCCTGCACGATGGTGCTGTTTCCCGATATTTGTTCATTTGTTGATGCCGGTACCACCATTATCTACTTGATCAGCTGTTGTCAACGCCGAAAAAACGATGACACCCGGGCATTTAAAGTATACTAGACTTAAAGTGTACTCGATTTAAATATAGTATACTACATTTAAAGTATACGAGACTTAAATATAGTATAGTAGATTTAAAGTGTACTAGACTTAATGTATACTAGATTTAAAGTGTACTAGACTTAAAGTATACTAGCTTTAAAGTGTACTAGACTTAAATATAGTCAACTAGATTTAAAGCATACTAGATTTTCGTAAACTCAAACGGCCTACTATTTAGGACGCAGTATGGGTATTTGGACACGGCCAGTGTGTATGTACTCTGGGTGTACTCTTGTATAGAAGAAGTGAGTGTCCTTTAGAAGACAGAGGAGATTAGAACTGCGTTTCTGTTTTGAGGTCAGCCTGGAACTCTGGCTGGGTGTGTGTGTACATTTTACAGTGTGTGACTGTGTGTTATGAGATCGGGTTGGAGTTCTGTCTGGAACTCTGGTCCACTTCAGGCCTGGCGCTGTGTTTTGGACAGTTCTCTAGTCAGAACCCCGTGCCAGATCCCCTAGTTTGGAAAAGGTCTGCAGATTCCACGCCCAGACCCGGTAGGCCTTGTGCGGCTGCCCTCTTTCTATGGTAAATAAACAGCCTCCCTCCTCCTCCCTCTCAGCCTCCTCTGCATTTGGCAGGCTGACACAGCAGCTGCTGTAGTTCATCTCTCTGAAGGGGTTACTGCAGGATAACCCCTTCAACTGACTTCTACATGGGGTTACTGCAGGATAATGCCTTCAACTACCTGCTATATGGGGTTACTGCAGGAAAATGTCTTCAACTGCTTGCTATATGGGGTTACTGCAGGATAATGCCTTCAACTACCTGCTATATGGGGTTACTGCAGGATAATGCCTTCAACTACCTGCTATATGGGGTTACTGCATGATAATGCCTTCAACTACCTGCTATATGGGGTTACTGCATGATAATGCCTTCAACTACCTGCTATATGGGGTTACTGCATGATAATGCCTTCAACTACCTGCTATATGGGGTTACTGCAGGATAAAGCATTCAACTGCCTGCTATATGGGGTTACTGCAGGATAAAGCATTCAACTGCCTGCTATATGGGGTTACTGCATGATAATGCCTTCAACTACCTGCTATATGGGGTTACTGCAGGATAATGCCTTCAACTACCTGCTATATGGGGTTACTGCAGGATAATGCCTTCAACTGCCTGCTATATGGGGTTACTGCATGATAATGCCTTCAACTACCTGCTATATGGGGTTACTGCAGGATAAAGCATTCAACTACCTGCTATATGGGGTTACTGCATGATAATGCCTTCAACTACCTGCTATATGGGGTTACTGCAGGATAAAGCATTCAACTGCCTGCTATATGGGGTTACTGCATGATAATGCCTTCAACTACCTGCTATATGGGGTTACTGCATGATAATGCCTTCAACTGCTTGCTATATGGGGTTACTGCAGGATAATGCCTTCAAATACCTGCTATATGGGGTTACTGCAGGATAATGCCTTCAACTGCTTGCTATATGGGGTTACTGCAGGATAAAGCATTCAACTGCCTGCTATATGGGGTTACTGCATGATAATGCCTTCAACTGCCTGCTATATGGGGTTACTGCATGATAATGCCTTCAACTACCTGCTATATGGGGTTACTGCATGATAATGCCTTCAACTACCTGCTATATGGGGTTACTGCATGATAATGCCTTCAACTACCTGCTATATGGGGTTACTGCAGGATAATGCCTTCAACTACCTGCTATATGGGGTTGCTGCATGATAATGCCTTCTTCTGCGCTATATGGGGTTACTGCATGATAATGCCTTCAACTGCTAGGATAGAACAGCGGCGTCTGTCATAACAGCGGCGTCTGTCATAAGGTGAA